>NC_060970.1:3603778-3628778 GCF_910589235.1 Vespa crabro | reverse complement strand
TATTGTCATCCAGTAGCGTACACGAAGAAGCAAAGAAAACAATAGTAGAGAGCGAATCCAGAAGTAGCATCGTTGAAAGTAGTAATACAAGTCGCGAGGTTATCATGGATTCCAAAGGTAATGTTATACGGGTGATCGAGAAAACGTCACCGATATCGGCAACGAAAAGTTCGATCGAAAGGACCGGCAAAAGTTCGGAGGATTTTATTATCGCGGAAAAAATAATTAAACAGGATGGGAAAACTTTAATGCAAGATCAAAAATCCAAAAGTCAATGTGAAAGATCCAAAATGGTTTCCACTTCGACTAGTAATATACAAGAGACTATGGATCATCATGGTGATATAAAAGTGTTATCGTCTAATACGATAGAAACTAGACAGGCTAATAAAGAATCGAAAGAAGAAATAATGAAGAATGGTGATACCATCAGTAGTAACATTCAAAGTATCAAAGAATCGTCTGAGATGATTGACGACAATGGGAAAATATTGTCGTCTAATAGCCGAAGTGTCGAAAATGAAACGAAATTTTTACCGGTCGAACAACAACAACAACAACAACAACTACCACGGACATCACGTATTGTTAAATTTACGGATGACGACGTCAAGGAGACATCAGGTGAAAGTACCGTCCTTGATAATTCGATTAAATCAGGACGAACTAACGTTTGGGATGGTACATTTATAAACGAACGAAATACAAAGTCTTATAGTGAGAGAAAAAATGATAATATAATGATTAGCAACGTGTTGCTGGATGGTGGAACGATTGACGAAAGAGATGCCGGGACAGGCATTGAAATCACCAACGAACAAAGTTCAAATACGATCAGAGAGATGTCCTCGATGATTCAAGAAACGTCAAAGGATAGTTCGAAATTATTAATCGGTACTGCTGATGTTCGTCGTAAAAAACTTGGCGAATCTACTTGGGATGGTCGTTTCGTTTATGAGAAACCTAAAGAAACGAAAAGACGAGGTAATATTTCGGATGCCAATATTTTTAGGCATAATAATAATAATAATAAGGATGATATCATTGAATCAACGCAAAGAAGTGATTACAAAGAAAAAAGTTTAGATGGTACCTATGAAAAAGAATCGTCTAACGTCGTACAGAGACGCGAAGGATCAACGGACACATCGAGATTTATCTCGGAAGAAAAATCCAGTAGTACCAAGGAGAGTCAAATTTATACGGATCAATCAAAGTTATTAGATAAAAATCAATTTGATGCAAATAAAAATATACGATACGATAACAAACAAGATCTCGATAAAACCGTTGTAAGAAGAAAGGATAAATTGAGAGATGTAATAATGGACGTACAAGATATAACGGAGGAGCAACAAAGTGTATCAAATATGTCCGAATTCGTATCGAGCTCATACGTGGTCGAATATGCGAGTTCGAGCGATGCGAAAAATATCGAATTGGTAACATCAGTATCGGAAACGATTCACGAGGAGGACGTTGAGAATATAGGTATTGGAAGATCGTCATCAATTAAAAAAGATCATCGAAGTTACAAACCTGGCGAATCGACTTGGGACGGTAGTTTCGTTTACGAGAGATCACCAAAATTGGATCGTCGGCGAAGACCAGCTGATGAGACATTTGTGATTCATGACGTGAGCGAGGATCATTCGATAAACGAAGCCGACATTTCGACGACATCTTACATAGTCGAACATTCCTCGAGTCAACAGAGTTTCACTGATATTAAAGATAGTTCGTCAATGGAAACGATTGTTCATCAGAGTCCAAAAAGATTAATTGGTAAGCCAGGTACATCCAGTTGGGATGGTACATTTATTTTCGAAAAACCCGAAGACATAAAAAGATCATCTAGTAGAACCGAACAACAAAAGGTCAGTGATTTATCGAAACGAGGAGAAACTAATGTTAATATTTCATTGGAGGACAAACCTAGGAAACACGTGAGTGACATTACTCTCGATATTCACGATAGAATAACATCAGAGACATTTACCGACACCAATCTGGTTAAATTGGATCGTAAGACGAAAACTCATGACAGTTACTACAACGATACGTCTAATCTTGATTTCTCTTCTACTTCCGTTGAAACGGTCGTCCAACGAGATGGACAACAACCGGTGACCTCGAGCCAACGAATTATTACATTAGAAGATCGACCTGAAACTCCGGACACTGGAATAAGACGTATCGCTGAGGGATCGAAGGAATCGTTGCATGTTCAAGATAGAACATATCGACCTAGCAAACCAGGCTCGTCTACTTGGGATGGTTCCTTTGTTTACGAAAAATTGGATGATAGAAAGACGTCAAGTTCGATGATCGTTAAGGATAGTAAAGATTTTGTTAGTTCAACCGAACTAAAAACATCGTCAACAAATGAAATTGTTAATACATCGAAAATTATTGAGGATATTACTGATGATACGAAACGTTTAAAGGAATTTAATGGATCACAAAGTCCAATTGATAGATCAATTCGACGACCTTTGAAACCAGGTATTTCGACCTGGGATGATTCTTTCGTACAGGATAAAAATATATCGACTACGGACACGAGAACTTCAATTATATCGAAAGATATTTCGAAAGATTTAACAAGTTCAACTAAAGTTATAAGTACAACAAATGAGATTATTGATTCTATCGATTCGTCGAAGATTATTCAAGATGATATTTCTTATGAGAAAAGATTTATCGGAGAATCTAATGGATATGAGGATACAGATAAAAGAGATAAAAGTCCGGAAAAGAAATCAATAGACAGAACTATACGACCTTCGAAGCCTGGTGCTTCGACCTGGGATGGTTCGTTTGTTTATGAAAAACCTCAGGATTCTAAAAGGAAACCAACAGACATTGAGAAATCTTTATTCTCTTCTTCTGATCTAAAAAAGCCTGATGATTTAAAAACAATTTCACGATCGCCCATTGATCAAGAAATGATCGATAAATCGATCGAAAGAACAACCTTTTCGACATTCGTGGAAGATGTTAGGGATGTTCAGGATATTACTGACGTCACAGATATTACTACGTTTAAATCAGATTTAAAGAATGTTACAAATATTACTGACGTCACTGATGTTACCATGTTCAAATCGGACGTTCGAGATATACACGAGGAACATGTCATCAACGAATTTATTACGGATACACGCAAGGACACTATGGTGAGTAATAATAATAATAATAATAATAATAAAAAAGGAAAAAAACAAAGCAAAGCAAAGCAACCAATTTGATCTCTTAATTATCTTTATATGGTTGATCAAATCCTGACCATTAATTTCCGCAAAATATGAGTTAGGTGCGTTAATCAGAAGTATGATGTCATATGTTGTTGAGATAAAAATAAGTATTTGAAATGTCGAAGAGAGTAGGTTGGATATTTGTATACGATTTACATATTTACATATATACATATACATATATACATATATATATATATATACATGTATGTATGCATGTATGTATGTATATATTTACATCCGGATTATATACATGGGATTCATATCATTATTATTAATTTTAAGTGTCGTTCACACCGAAAGAATAGATTGAACGTAATAGTGAAAATTGTTATGGTGCGTCGCCATTAAAATTTAACGGTTGTCTGATTGGTCAATTAAAAAGTCATTTGGATGATTAGAATGTGGGTTGAAGTGAAAGAAAAAATAATATGCGAAGGAAAAAATAATAATATGAGATGCGCGTATAAGAGAGAAAGAGAGAGATAATAATTATTTTGATAGAATTTAGACATTCTTTGGTAAAATTTTGGCATGATCGGTACAATGATTATACTATATCTAAATGTTGGAACGCTTTAGGCTGAAATCGATAGTATCGATAATATCAAAACATAATATTCTCGGCATGAGCATAGTTCGAAGTTTCTAATTAAAATCGTTCTGTTTAGTTCTATATATTCCATAATTAACGAATGTTCTATTTCGTACGTATAAATTAAAAAATATTTTTGATTTTAATTAATCGAACGTGAATCATTAAAGGGACTAATATTTCTATTTCTTTTTTTTTTTTTCTTTTTCCTTTTCTTTTCAATGCGTTAGATATTTATTTTGAAAATGATCCAAATGATATGAGGAAATTAACGATAACGTTAAATGTAGATTTAAAGCGATGTACGAGAAGCTTTATCCAATTGTTATTATAATATTTATCGTATATCGATAAGATTTATAAAATATGATAAGAATTTTACGTAAAATTTTCGAAATATCGGATATCGAGATTGAAATTATCGATAAGAATTATCGAAGATTAAAAACTATATATTTATTTTGATATAAAATAATGATGACATACATCGTAGATCAACGTTTCGTTATTGTCGAACGATGCAAAATGATTCGATTGTTTGAATCTATAAAAAAAAAAAAAAAAAAAAAAAAGAAGAAAGAAAAGATTAAACCTTTGAAAAAATTCATCAATTCGTTTTCAATTGATTCTAATGATTATACATTTACTTCGTCATTTTTATTAAATAATTATAATAAAATAATAGGATAAATTAGAATATATCAAATGTGTTCGAACGATTCCAATAAATATTTCAATAGAAATTTAATATTCACGTTTCACGATGAAGACTTTCTTCTTCTTCTTCTTTTTCTTCTTCTTCTTCTTCTTCTTATTATTATTATTTTTTTTTTTTTATAAATAATAAATAACATAAAGTTGTATTACAAGTTTCGTTTAATGATCTCGAAGAATAACGTAACGAATGATGCAAATAGAAAATAATCATGTGTAAGATCAATCGTTTTAGAAAAGTTACTTCCGTCTCTTTCTCTCTCTCTCTCTCTCTCTCTCTCTGTGATTGTGATTCCGCATGATCTCTCAAGTACAAGGTCATTGTATATGTATCTAAATCTCGACTTATAAAAGACAAATCGGCAGAGTTAAATTGACTGAACGTGTATACACGTATGTATATACATATCTATATATGTACCTGCTTGAATGATCTAAGCGATAAATCGAGCATATATATATATATATATATACATACATACATGGATACATACATATATACATGGATACATACATACGTATGTACTCAGAACGATAACGATCGTGCTTAATGCTTGGGAGTCATGAGTTCGTCAGAATGACGTCATCCTTCATATTGGTTTGACTTTTTTTAATGGACGACCTGTTTCCATCAGCATCTTGCGTGAGGTATTATAGAAACCATTTTGTTTGACTTGATTATAATCATTTAGTTTCACTAAATCGTATCTACATATTATATATATGTATATATATGTATATAAAAACGTTTAGATTTTTTTCTTCCTCGCGCGATAAATATTGCGATATTATTTTTCTGATCGTATCGATGTTAAAAAAACAAAAAAAAAAAGAAAAAAAGAAAAAAAGAAAAAAAAGAGAAAAAAGAAATATACAGCCTCGGTTCAAACATTCTACCGAATGTATTATAAAAATCAATCGACTTTATTTTTTTTCCTCGAGACTTTTTAACGCTTAATCTTTGCAAATTATTAAAAAAAAAAAAAAAAAAAAAAAAAAATACTACAAGATCATCAGTTTGTAAAAATTATGACGTATAAAAGAAGTTATAAAGTATCTCTAAAAAATTAAAAAAAAAAAAAAAAAGATGTAATTGTTTTTTAAATATCACCTAGGAACTTTTATTTCGTCCAATATTCTTTATGTATTATATTTAATATGTATCTAAGTAATAGAAAAAGAGATATAAAGAGAAAGATAGATCGAGAGATAGAGAAAGAGAGAGAGAGAGAGAGAGAGCGAGAGAGAAAGAGAAAGAGAGAATATAAAGTTAGTTACGAATGAATGGTAGTTCGTTCGAGCTCTTTAAATCCATACTTACGTAATTTAAAAGGAACTCGTAATCCGTAATGACATAAATATATGTATTTATGTGGTATAAGTGTCGCATATACAGCTTCTTTTACTTCTTCTTTTACTATTTCTATTTTTTAAATCAATAAGTACAGAATAGTGATGAAACAGAAAGACTTGTTCTGGTTAAATCCTTAAAATATAATTCGATATTTTCATAGATCCATTAGCATAAATTTAATATATATAATTTATACTTATTTACTTATTTATATACTTATACGTAAGAATAGTATACGTAATGTGATCTTACACATTTCTAATATTACTTTATTTATTTCAATGATTAGCATATTGATTAGTAACTTTTCTATCTAGACACGTTGATGTTAGAATAGATAACGGACCATTATAATTATTTTATTAGTCGTTTCTTTTTTTCTTTCTTTCTTTTCTTTTTTTTTTCTTTTTTTTTTTCTTGTGCCATGAAAATAAATCTTAGATTACTTAGATATTTATCTGGAGATTATTATAAAAAAAATTATTTATATTGGAAATAATTGATTTTATTCATTGCATTAACGACGATCACGTGACAACGTTCTTTACTCTTTTTCATTATCACGTTAATTTTAAAAAGAACGTTGTAAATAATAATCGATTTTCCTCGGTGTAAATTAAGATAACAACAACAAAAAAAAAGAAAAAAAAAAAAAAGAAAAAAAAGAAACAAAGAATTGGAATGTAAATTAACGTGACGATTAGAAAATTGTGTGTTCGGCAAATATAACGAGATACGGTCAAGTGAATAATAAAAGAGGAAGAACGAAAAAAAAAAGAGAGAGAGAGAAAGAGAGAGAGAAAGAAAAGAAATTAAAAAATTCACATAACCTTACGAAATTAAAAGGAATCAAAGGGATTAAATGGAGAAATTTTATTAAAAAAATTAAAACACAAATTTTTCTAATAAATACGAATATTTACGTAGTTATAAATATCTTGCAAAAGTGTATGATGGCGATACGACGAAAAAAAGAAAAAAAAGGAATAGAAAAAAAGGAAACAAGGAAAAAAAAAAAAGAGGAAAAACAAGGAATCATTAATTCCATTTAAGAAATTGAATCGCGTAAAGTTACGCAAAAGTAACGTTTAAAAAGAAGCGAGAAATAAACGTGACGCGATATGTGCGCGCGCATATTTGTGTACATGCGTACATGAAAACCAACCAGATACAAGGATACAAATATACACGCACACATATTAATTATGTACATACCATGTACAGGGTGGACCAAAAGTTTTTGGCACGGTTAAAGATTTTTCTAAAAAAATCCAATTAATCGTCCCATTTTCGCGATCTTTACGAATTAATAATTTTGTTTTTGTTTTCTTTTCTTCATTTTATTTTATTAATTTGTTTGTTATCTTTTTGTCTTTCTTCAAATTACGATCGTATGGAGCTTTCTCGAATCTTATTATTTGAATGAAATTAATTGAAAAAAGAGTCTCGAGAAAAATTCAATTCATTTTTTTTAATCGCTTGTATCACTTTTGTTTTCTCTCTCTCTCTCTCTCTCTCTCTCTCTCTTTCTTTTTCTTTTCTTTTTTTTTTTTTCGTATCATCTGAAAAATTTTCAACTCACCTTAAAACTTTTGGCCTATTCTGTACATACCTACTATATATACGTACAGGTGTAGGTATATATAGGTAACACTTTATCACTTTTTGATTGTTGAAACGTATAAAGCAGGATTTGCAAAATTTCTAATATGATGGAATATATAAAAAAATTTTTTTGAAAATTTTAACATTACACCTTGATTATTTAATAGGACAATATATTTTATAAATTATAAAACGAGTGATATAATAATATAGTGTACAATTTTATTTTCAAATTATAATTATGCAAAAATAGCGTATCCATGAAATTGATAAATTAATATTTTAATTATCATGATTTTTCAACGGCGATGAGGAGAGGGGAGGGAGGAAGTAAGAAACGTCAGTATTCCAATGAGTATTCTCTGTAATAAGTTTGGGAAACACTGGTGTAAACTATCGTTACACCAGCGTATGTGTAAGTATTACACGCTCCACTTATTTACTGACACGCAAAAGTCGAGAGACGTGTATTTTATATATGTGTCGTTTGTATATACGCGTAACCCGTATTTCCTCGACGATCCGCTATACTAGTAGAGTATAATAGTGTCTCTCTCTCTCTCTCTCTCTCTCTCTCTCTTACTTTATGTTATATTTTTGTTACATCGACTTGAAAGAAAGTACATTTTCGTCGAATTGTATAAACAATGACAAATTTTTTATTTCGAACAAATCAATCGGTTGTGTGAAAACAAAAAAACAAAAAGAAAAAAAAAACCGAACGAAAATAAAATGAAAAAGAAAAACAAATAGGAAAGATTAATAAAGGAAAAAAGCGATAAACGTAAAAGAATATTTTATTATTTCGTAATTTATTAATATGAAATCTTTCATTAAACATTAGTTATATTAGATTTTATATGAAAATTTTTTATTTATATATATTATAAAATTCTATCAAACACTCAAAAATGATTAAAAATCTTCTTTTTAATAAATTTTTTTATTAAATAAAAATTAAAAATTTATTTTTATAAAAATATTTAAATCTACATTTATTCTATTTTACGTATATATTATAATTAGATTATATACGTATATATACAATAAAAGTTTTTAATATAAATAAATAATTATTAATAAAATAATAAATAATATATCTTATAATTAAATAACTTTATAATTAATTATTACAAATAATTTTTTTTTATTTTATATTATATTTAAATTAAATTATTAATTTTTAATATTTTCTTTTTTTTTTTAATTCTGATATATATATATATATATATATATATATATATATACACATATGTATGTGTATGTGTAAAATCATTTTAATATTTCCTAAAGCAATTTTTGATGAGATTAGATATTATTAAGAATTCGATAAAATCTTTGTACTTTCTTTTATTTAATTTTAGATTTTGTCCATCTTTTTTTATTATATATATATATATATAAAAGAAATTCACACAAGTCAAGAATATGAAAGTAAAATTTACCGTGATCTAAATTTAAAATACCAAGAACACACATCCATAACGAGTAATTTTTTCATTAACTATCTGGTTTAGTAAGTGAACAAAGGTCAAGTCACTTTAACGTAAGCACCAGGCATCGATCAAACGGTCAATTCTATGTATGAAAGTAATACATATATTATAAGTATACGTATTAATAAATATTATACATTTTATCATTAGAAATAATAAATAAAGTCCTTAAAGTGGAATCATCAAAATGAATAATTTTGATCTAACATCACGTATATACAATTTGTCGTAATATTATTAGTAGAATATACACGTGTCATTTCTAACTTACCATTATCATCGCCTACACTTGACTATTATTCTTTTATTGGTAGAGTAAAAGTTATGATGGTTAAATACGTTTAACGAAGCAAAACGTATACGTTGAACTAAACGTGAAATAATATACAATGTTTTTCTTTCTTTTGCTTTTATACTTTTATTTATTTATTTCTTGTTTTTCTTTTTTTCATTCTCTTTTCTGTTTTTTTTTTTTTTTTTTTTTTTTTTCTGTTTAAAGATCCAAAAGAATAATCCAAATTTCAATGATTATTCTTATAGGAATTATATATTTTATTAATTATATATATATTATTATTAATATATATATATATATATATATATATATATATATATGTGTCTGTGTAATATAGTAATAGTAATAGTAATAGTAATAATGAAATATATTATTTTATATTTCTATTAAAAATTATCATAAAATAAATTACTATCTATATAATAATAATAATAATAATAATAGTAATAATAATATATACTATTAATAGAATGGATATATCTATATATGGAACAAGCTTCCGTTACTTTCACTCGAGTATATAATTTATTATATTTTTTACTTTTATTTCTTCTCTCTTATTTCCTTTTTCTCTTTTTTTTTTCTTCCTTGTCTTTTTTCAAGCAACTATCAGCAAGCAGTCTGACGACTAAAAAATAAGAGAAGAACGAAATCGAATCTGAAAGGTAGAGAACGTTTTAGCTCAGCATGTTATGTGATACGTTTATAAGGTGTGCGCACATATAAAAAAGTCATCCACAGCAAATCTCATGTTACTTTGAGCAAAGTAGCACGTGACATTTCTAATCTCTCTATCTATCCATCTTTCTCTCTCTCTCTCTCTCTGTTTTCTTTTTTTTTCTTTTTTTTTTTACACTTAATAAATATAATTCAAGACGATAATGATCAAAAAAAAAAAAAAAAAAAAAAAGAAAAAGAAAATAAATCATAAAACTAAAATCTTTCTTTCGTTCTCATTACTCCAAATGTCTTCTTTCTGATCTATATTTAACTTGCCGTATTATTAACATGTTTTTATGAGAAATTAGAAATTTATGCTACATTTTTTATACTTTTTATTCGTTGATTATCACAAAGGTAATGGTTTCATGTTAATTCTAAGTTAATAGTCCTTAATGCTATATATATATATATATATTTTTTTTTTTTTTTGTTATTATACTCTTTTTGTTATATATTCACTTTGCAAATTACATCTCGAAGTGTCTTAGGATAATTATCGTGGAACATGATGCTTACTTCATCTCTTGTAATAATCGATCGATTAGGTTACCTTGATTGTAGGTATGGATTTAATCAAATGGAAATTGCTACGACGTTTCTATTTGAATTGTTTTTTCCTTTTTCCCCTCTCTTTTTCTCTTTCTAGAACTCTCAAGCAATTGATTGATTAGATTTTTAGAAATATACCGGAGTAAATATAGTGTTTACCTTTTTTAATTGGCATATTATTTGTTCGTTTTGTTTTTGTTTCCTTTTTTTTTCTGTTTTTCTTTCTTTTTTTTTTTTTATTAATTTTTAGCTTCAGATTATAGATCGAATATTTTCTTATATACATACATATATATATATATATATATTTGATAATCTTTTTTTTTTTTCTAATTTTAAATTTATTTATTCATTCATTTTTTATATGGATTTGTTTATTTTCTTCTTCTTTTTTTTAATTCTTTTTTTTTTTTTTTTTTTTTTTTTTATTCTAACTTCGATCAACTTGAATAGGAAATTTTTGAAATATTTCGACGATCATTATCTTTTATATAAACATTTTATAATATCATTTAATATCGTTAATATTTTATGATAATTAAATTTTTTTGATCACGTGACATATACATATGTATTATTAATAATTATATTAAATAATTACATAAATTTTACGTTTCATTTCTTTTACATTTAGTTGTTTAGATTAGGAACAAAAAAAAAACAAAATAAAATAAAATAAGAGATATTATACGAAACAAAGTAATGGACGTTTTAGTCATCAATTTAGTAAACAGCTCGCGAAAGCGAATGTAATTAGCGTGACGATAATAATTTCGATTAGCAAAGTCCATTTTAATTGTCTTTGAGGGGAATGAACTACCTAATGGTCTTGAGTTCGTTGACAAGACAATATTATAATCGATTGATACGTATAAAGGCTAAACTACGTGTTCGTTGCATCATTCATAACACGTTCGATGTTAAAAGAAAGAGACGAATGATAAAACTAGTCCCCTAATATAATCCTTCATATAATTCATATTTAATCTTATTTAACGATTGAGCAATTAAAGGAGAATATAATCTGTTGAAAAAACAAAAGAAAGAAAAGAAAAGAAAAAAAAAAGGAACTTGAAAATTTTAATTCCTTCGAATATTTTTCATAGATTAACAAATGTTAAATGGGATCTAAATTATTTTTGACAAAACTTTTATCCTACTTTTTATGAATTCTTCGTAATATTATTTTTATTACTATAATAATTAATTAAGAATAATTAACAAGAATCGCGCTAAATAAGATTTAAAATTTTTGTTTTTAATTAAATTAAATGTATGAACAATTTTTAAAAATGTTACTTTTATGTACTTATAATATTTTATAACGATAATTTAATTAGGATAATTACATAATTAACCTTATATATATATAAGGTTAATCATGTAATTATATATATATATATATATATATATATATATATATATATATATATATAAATTTCTAATATTTTCATTAAAACCAAAAGAAATAAAATTGTCTTTTATTATTATTATTATTATTTTTTTTTTTATTCGATATAATTAAAAATAAATTTTATTAAAAATATTTTTCATCTTATGAGGAATATAAATGAGATAACGTGGTATAATATAAGTGTAATATTTTTTTTATAAATATTGTATCAAATATCTTTTTTCCTTTTTTTTCTTTTCTTTTCTTTTCCAATTGAACAACGGTCTGAAAAATATTGACAATTATAATGAACGTTTTAATAATTGTTTTACAGAGAGATGTCACTAAATCAACGAAAGAATTCATCGAAACAGAGCAGGTGACTAGTATGGTAGCTCGAGATGTCGTCGACGATATTCGGTTTGAGAGGATCACCAGCTCAACTCCTAAACCAACGACCGATCTCACGAGAAAAACGTCCCCAGAAAGACTTGGTTATCCTCAAGGAATACCAGGGATTAGGGAAGACGATCGAACGAAATCGATTCCAGCTGCTGGAAAACCATCTCGCCCTCAGCAACCAGAAAAAAGTCCTACGGATGATATCAAAAAGTAAGTAACATACTTATACATGTATACATATATATGTCTATATCACAAACTTTATTAAAAAAAAAGAAAAAAAAAAAAAAAAAAAAGAAAAGAAAAAAGAAATCCACTCTGTAAACGAATGAGGTAATGAAAGAAATGTTAATTGAAATGAAAAAGGTAAAAAGAAAAGAAACATTGTAAACGTAAATTTATACACGAAGAAAGAAAAAAAGAAAAACATATCCGTAAAAATTTATTCGAAAACGAAAATATTTCATAAATAGCTATGTTTAAATAATAATTGATTTAAATCGTAACATTGAATCTCATCAATTATAATATATCGTAATTGTATCGATACGTTAGGCCGACCGATGGGGGGAAACCAAGAGATTACGTCTCACCGACGAGAAAGCAGCAACCAATACCAGCGGCCGGCAAACCAAGTAGACCGGAAGAGAGATCACCAAGTCCAGAGAAGCTTGGAAAAGTTGAAAAATTGTTGATTCGTCCAGAAGATGATAAACCAGTTGAAGGAAAATTCAGTCGTCCAGAGGATAGACCAGCTGCAGGGAAACCAAGCCGTCCTGATGAAAAATCAATTGCAAGCAAACCAAGTCGTCCTGATGAAACTCATGAAAGACCAGCTGCAGGAAAACCTAGTCGTCCTGATGACAAACGTACTGTAGACAAACCCACTCATCCTGATGAAATTCATGAAAGACCAGCTGCAGGAAAACCTAGTCGTCCTGATGACAGACGTACTGTTGACAAACCCACTCATCCTGATGAAATTCATGAAAGACCAGCTGCAGGAAAACCTAGTCGTCCTGATGACAGACGGACTGTTGACAAACTCACTCATCCTGATGAAACTTATGAAAGACCAGCTGCAGGAAAACCTAGTCGTCCTGATGACAAACGTACTGTAGACAAACCCACTCATCCTGATGAAATTCATGAAAGACCAGCTGCAGGAAAACCTAGTCGTCCTGATGACAGACGTACTGTAGACAAACCCACTCATCCTGATGAAATTCATGAAAGACCAGCTGCAGGAAAACCTAGTCGTCCTGATGACAGACGTATTGTTGACAAACCCACTCATCCTGATGAATTTGATGAAAGACCAGCTGCAGGGAAACCTAGTCGTCCTGATAAAAAACCAGCTGCAGGCAAACCCAGTCGTCCTGATGAGCCTGATGAAAGACCGGTTGCAGGGAAACCTAGTCGTCCTGATGACAGACATACTGTAGACAAACTCAGTCGTCCTGATGAATTTGATGAAAGACCAGCTGCAGGGAAACCTAGTCGTCCCGATGACAGACATACTGTAGACAAACTCAGTCGTCCTGATGAATTTGATGAAAGACCAGCTGCAGGGAAACCTAGTCGTCCTGATAAAAAACCAGCTGCAGGCAAATCCAGTTTTCCTGATGAATTTGATGAAAGACCAGCTGCAGGAAAGCCTAGTCGTCCTGACAAAAGCTCAATTATAGGAAAACCCAGTTATTTTGATGAACCTGATGTAAGAACAACTGAAGACAAACCCAGTCGTCCAGAGGATAGACGACCAGCTGCAGGCAAACCTAGTCGACCAGTTGATAGACCAATTGCTGCCATACCCAGTCATTTTGATGAACCTGATGATATATCAATTGAAGATAAACCCAGTTATCCTGATGAAAGACCGGCCGCAGGGAAACCCAGTCGTTCTGATGAACATCCAATTACAGGAAAATTCGATCGTCCTGACGAAAAACCAGGAAAGCATAGACGTGGTGATCAATCACCGGATTCTATTGCTGAATCTGAAATAACGCCAACGCCATCAGAAATCCTTTCGCGTTTGCCATTAAAGGAACAGTGTATCTGTGAACTCTGTACTTGTGGGTAAGTTTTCTTACTTTTTTTTATATATTATATTTAATATACTTACACACACACACACATATATATATATATATATATCTTATTTTACAATAACAAATAGCATTTGTTTATTCAATCTTTTTAATATTTCTAAATTTGCATGATAAATTTGGATTCACGAAGTTTCTTATTATTTATCCTGATTTAAATTTCCATAATTAGATCAATATTTAAAATCGGCAAAATGGAAAGCTAGAAAAATTATTAGGTATAATTAAAAAAAAAAAAAAAAAAAAACATGCTTTCTTTTTATTTTGTTTTTTATCAGCAATCCAATTTATTATCACTTACATTTTGATGTCGGATGTTTTTTATCTTGAAATTCAAGAAGAAAAAGAAAGAAAATAAAGAATCTAAATAACTGTCGACCACCCAAAGATAATTCGATTTTTGTAATAAAAGGATACGCAGGATCGTATAGATTGATATAAATCTTCTGTCCTACTTTCATATTAACAACGTATAAACTCTTTGGATGATGAAAAAGTAGGACACCAGACGCAACCCTTTTATGGCAACTTGTTTCTTTCCGATCACCTTTCGTTATTCGTTTCTTATTCAAGGCTCTTACCAGTATTTTATTCAAGTGTCAGTGTAAAACGACGCGTATCGTATCCTTTAAAAATCATAGTATTTGACAGAGATCGATGTTGATCTTTGAACTTGTCCATAATCTATTGATAATAATCTAATCGAATAATAATGAATTTCATTCAATATTTTTCAATACTTTTTCATTTCTTTTACATTCTAAATAATTTTGTTAATTATAATAAAGTCGGGATAATTAATTAAAATTATTTTATCGATCGATAATATTTCATATAGGATATACTTTTTGCCGGGAATTTTGAAAGATATCACAATTTTAGTGTGGAGATTAGAGAGAGATAGATAGAGAGAGAGAGAGAGAGAGAGAGAGAGAGAGAGAGAGAGAGAGAATGCCTCAAAGCCAATATTGAATTTCATAGTTGAAGGAAGATAGGGATAGAACTAAGCCAATTTCAAATACATGAGAGAGAGAGAGAGAGAGAGAGAGAGAGAAGAGAGAGAGAGAGTGAGAGAGAGGGGAAAGGATCTATGGCTTTGGGCTTGGTTCTTCTATACGATGCATACCCATTAACGTTCTCATCATTTTGATTGACGTTCTCGTCTAACTTACCTGTCTGTCTAAATCAGTCCATGATTAGAAATTAGAATGTCTGGAACATTATCAATTTCATCTCTAGAGAAGCAAAATGAATATTATTTATTTATTTATTTATCTTTTGTTTTTTTTTCTTCTTTTTTTCCTTTTTTCCTTTTTTTTTTTTTTTTTTTTTTTTTTATTTATATATCGAACTCCTGTTAATTTCTTTTTTACATACATACAGATCTATAGATCGCAAGTTTGTATTAAATCTTATCGGATATTAGATAATTGCCTTTGCGTCGAATGTGTTTCTTCTGTTTTTCTTTCTCTTTTTTTTTTTTCTTTCTTTTTTTTCTTTTATTAAGATTATTTCTTTTTTATTTTGCATAAAAGTTGTAAATTATTTATCAATTTTATCAATGAAATCGTTTGACCCGATTGAATCGATTCCAATTATTATCGTTGATAGTAAATAATATTTAAAGATAGATTTTGATTATTGTTTATTAATGGTAATTTTATTTGGTAGAAAATTAATTTTATCTTATCTCTCTCTCTCTCTCTCTCTCTCTCTCTCTTTTTTTTCTTCCTCATTTCGATATTATACGAAAGTGTATGTGTCGAATGAGAGCCTTGAAAACGGTCCATATGTGATCACACATTTGCATTCAAAATTGGCACTCCTGTGATCACGGTCTTCTTTTTTTCTTTTTTTTTTTTCTTCACCATACAAGGTCATCCTTCTCGATCTTTCCTTCGAGAAGACTTTCAAATAAGGATCCATGGACGTTGGGCGTTGGCTATTACGAAATCTTCTCTCACAAATAGTATCTCATTTTTCTAATGTTCGCATTATTGTTTTAAAAAAATTATTAATTAAATACAAATAAATCATATATACGTATATGTATTATTTTTATTTAAATAATATTTAAATACGCGTACAGAGAAAAAAACTACGAACGATTTATTTATATATAAATCTAAAGAAATCAACAAATTATGAATAGTTTCTAATTTCGAGATATTTCAAATATTTATTATATTTTCTTGTTTATCCGATAAATAGATACATAGGACAAATATGTACGTATATATGTAAAAAATTGAATTATATATATATATATTACGACAAATTAATAAATATTTTCGAATCTTAGATTAGACAAATTCATTATTATTTTTTCTAATACGTCAGACTATAATATTATCGATTAAAAATAATATTTTTTAATCGCTTAAAATCGATGCTAAATAAAATCACTTTCAGGATTAATTGTAGAATTTTTCTTCTTTATTGTATTTTCTTTTTTTTTTCTTTTTTGTTTTTTCTTCCTTGTTAACAGACGCCATCGTTGTCCGCACAATCTTCCCGAAGATCATATAGATATTTCACGCGATGAGCCGGTACACGTGGTTAGTTCGTATCGTGAAGAATTTGATGAGAAACACGTGGAGAGACAGCACAGATACCACCATGAAGATCACTTACACATGGAAGGTGAATTTGTAGGAGAGAGACGTACCGATTATGTGGCCACTTATGGTGAGAGAGCACCTGTAAGAAAACCACAAGACCATTTGAAACCTGAGGGTGAGTTTATTGGAAGGCCAAAGGTAGAAGCACCAACCAGAGGTGAAAGGGCACCAACTAGAAAGCCACAGGACAATCTTAAACCAGAAGGTGAATTTATTGGAAGGCCACATGAGGAAGCTCCTAAATATGGCGAACGTGTTCCAGTTGTCAAACCAAAAGACAATCTCAGACCTGAAGGTGATTTTGAAAGTAAGTTTTTTAATTATTATTAATAACCATTATTATTATTATTATTATTATTATTAAATTTTTGTTTGCAATAATCGTTAAAAAACATTCATTCATTCATTCATTCATTCATTCATCGAATCCTATATGTCGACATTTCTAATTATTAAAATAAATTATCGGACTCTTAATAATATTTTACTTTTTGCGTAAGAAAAACATATGAACACATATATACAGCTAATGAATATTTGCCGTATATAATATTACAAATATATCTGTTATTAAATATAATTTACGATAATATATTTCTGTGGAATTAGATTATTAGGGTTTATTTAACATTCTAAATGTTCTATTTTCTAATAAAAATTTCTATTAAGTTTGAGTTTTATTATAAATGTAATAATATTGTATAGGTGTGACAACAACAGAGCTGGTGTTCACCGGGGTACCCGGCGAACGACCAAGCCCAGTACGTCGAAATACATATACTAAGGTTGAAGGTGAATTCATTGATGAAACTACAACGAGATCAGAATATATTGATCATCGTAGCATCCAACGTGCGGAGATTATTAAACGTACGGATAACCTCACCGTAGGAGAGGGTGAATTCACGGTAAATATTGATAATTATTATATAAATATAATAAATGTATTGTTAAAAATTTTCTGACCGATTGAAAATGATTTTCGATGGGTCCTTTTATTCAATTACAGGGAACCTCCCATTTGAAAGAGGATTTCCATAAGTATGATGTCGTTGAACGTGAACCAAGACGTCGTCCTATTTATAGAGAAGAGGATGATAGATTTTACAGTAAAACGGATGTTGTTGAGAGTACGACTACTACACGCGAAGAGTACAAAACGTTCGATGAAATTGATTACATTAGTAACACAGTTATGAGACGTGATGATAATTTGAGACCAGTAGGACCGATTGAATGGACATCACATGTGAAAGATGATTATATTGTACCGACGATAACGCACAGACCTGAACAGAAAAGACCTAAGGACAACTTGAGACCAGAGGGACCATTTGAAGGTAGACCAAGAGATGATTACAAACCAACTCGAGGAGAAAGGGCTGACGTTAAACGGCCTGAAGATAATTTGCGACCAGAAGGACCATTCGAGGGACGACCTAAGGACGATTATACTCCGAAACGTGCAGAGAGACCAGAAGTTAGAAGGCCTGAGGATAATTTGAGACCAGAAGGGCCGTTCGAGGGACGCCCTAGAGATGATTATAAACCAACTCGAGGTGAAAGAGCTGACGTTAAACGGCCTGAAGATAATTTGCGACCAGAAGGACCATTCGAGGGACGACCTAAGGACGATTATACTCCGAAACGTGCAGAGAGACCAGAAGTTAGAAGACCTGAGGATAATTTGAGACCAGAAGGGCCGTTCGAGGGACGCCCTAGAGATGATTATAAACCAACTCGAGGTGAAAGAGCTGACGTTAAACGGCCTGAAGATAATTTGCGACCAGAAGGACCATTCGAGGGACGACCTAAGGACGATTATACTCCTAAACGTGCAGAGAGACCAGAAGTTAGAAGGCCTGAGGATAATTTGAGACCAGAAGGATCGTTTGAGGGACGCCCTAGAGATGATTATAAACCAACTCGGGGAGAAAGGGCTGATGTTAAACGACCTGAAGATAATTTACGACCAGAAGGGCCATTCGAGGGACGACCAAAAGATGATTATTCACCGAAACGTGCAGAGAGGCCAGAAGTTAGAAAGCCTGAAGACAATTTGAGACCAGAAGGACCGTTTGAAGGACGCCCTAGAGATGATTATAAACCAACTCGAGGTGAAAGAGCTGACGTTAAACGGCCTGAAGATAATTTGCGACCAGAAGGACCATTCGAGGGACGACCTAAGGATGATTACACTCCAAAACGTGCAGAGAGACCAGAAGTTAGAAGGCCTGAAGACAATTTGAGACCAGAAGGACAGTTTGAGGGACGCCCTAGAGATGATTATAAACCAACTCGTGGAGAAAGAGCTGATGTTAAACGACCTGAAGATAATTTGCGACCAGAAGGACCATTCGAGGGACGACCTAAAGATGATTATTCACCAAAACGTGCAGAGAGACCAGAAGTTAGAAAGCCTGAAGACAATTTGAGACCAGAAGGACCGTTTGAAGGACGCCCTAGAGATGATTATAAACCAACTCGAGGTGAAAGAGCTGACGTTAAACGGCCTGAAGATAATTTGCGACCAGAAGGACCATTCGAGGGACGACCTAAGGATGATTACACTCCAAAACGTGCAGAGAGACCAGAAGTTAGAAGGCCTGAAGACAATTTGAGACCAGAAGGACAGTTTGAGGGACGCCCTAGAGATGATTATAAACCAACTCGTGGAGAAAGAGCTGATGTTAAACGACCTGAAGATAATTTGCGACCAGAAGGACCATTCGAGGGACGACCTAAGGATGATTACACTCCAAAACGTGCAGAGAGACCAGAAGTTAGAAGGCCTGAAGACAATTTGAGACCAGAAGGACAGTTTGAGGGACGCCCTAGAGATGATTATAAACCAACTCGTGGAGAAAGAGCTGATGTTAAACGACCTGAAGATAATTTGCGACCAGAAGGACCATTCGAGGGACGACCTAAAGATGATTATTCACCCAAACGTGCAGAGAGACCAGAAGTTAGAAAGCCTGAAGACAATTTGAGACCAGAAGGACCGTTTGAGGGACGCCCTAGAGATGATTATAAACCAACTCGTGGAGAAAGAGCTGATGTTAAACGACCTGAAGATAATTTGCGACCAGAAGGACCATTTGAAGGAAGACCAAAAGATGATTATTCACCGAAACGTGCAGATAGACCTCATGTAATACGTCCAGAAGACAACTTAAGACCAGAAGGACCATTCGAAGGTCGTCCCAAAGATGATTACATGCCAACCAGAGGTGAGAGAGCTGATGTTAAACGTCCTGAAGATAATTTGCGACCAGAAGGACCATTTGAAGGTAGACCTAAGGATGACTATTCACCTAAACGTGCGGAAAGACCAGACGTGAAACGTCCAGAAGATAATTTGAGACCGGAGGGTGTGTTCGAAGGAAGACCTAGGGATGATTACAAACCAACTCGAGGTGAAAGGGCTGATGTTAAGAGGCCAGAAGATAATTTGAGACCAGAAGGACCATTCGAGGGTCGACCTAAAGATGATTATTCACCGAAACGTGCAGATAGACCTCATGTAATACGTCCAGAAGACAACTTAAGACCAGAAGGACTATTCGAAGGACGTCCCAAAGATGATTACATGCCAACCAGAGGTGAGAGAGCTGATGTTAAACGTCCTGAAGATAATTTGCGACCAGAAGGACCATTTGAAGGTAGACCTAAGGATGACTATTCACCTAAACGTGCGGAAAGACCAGACGTAAAACGTCCAGAAGATAATTTGAGACCGGAGGGTGAGTTCGAAGGAAGACCTAGGGATGATTACAAACCAACTCGAGGTGAAAGGGCTGATGTTAAGAGGCCAGAAGATAATTTGAGACCAGAAGGACCATTCGAGGGTCGACCAAAAGATGATTATTCACCGAAACGTGTAGAAAGACCTCATGTAATACGTCCAGAAGACAATTTACGACCAGAAGGACCATTCGAAGGTCGTCCAAAAGATGATTACCTGCCAACCAGAGGCGAGAGAGCTGATGTTAAGCGTCCTGAAGATAATTTGCGGCCTGAAGGTCCGTTTGAAGGTAGACCCAGAGACGATTACAAACCAACTCGTGGTGAAAGGGCTGATGTTAAGAGACCAGAAGATAATTTGAAACCAGAAGGACCATTCGAAGGAAGACCAAAAGATGATTATTCTCCGAAACGTGCAGATAGACCTCATGTAATACGTCCAGAAGACAACTTACGACCAGAAGGACCATTCGAAGGTCGTCCGAAAGATGATTACATGCCAACCAGAGGCGAGAGAGCTGACGTTAAGCGTCCTGAAGATAATTTGCGGCCTGAAGGTCCATTTGAAGGTCGTCCTAAGGATGATTATTCACCTAAACGTGCAGAAAGACCTCATGTAATACGACCAGAAGATAATTTACATCCAGAGGGGCTATTCGAGGGTCGTCCCAAAGATGATTATTCACCTAAACGAGTAGAAAGACCAGAAGTTAAACGTCCTGAAGATAATTTGAGGCCGGAGGGTCTATTTGAAGGTAGACCAAGAGATGATTACAAACCAACTCGAGGTGAAAGGGCTGATGTCAAACGTCCAGAGGATAATTTAAAACCGGAAGGTCCATTCGAAGGTCGTCCCAAAGATGATTATTCACCTAAACGAGCAGAACGACCAGAAGTAAAGCGTCCAGAGGACAATCTTCGACCAGAAGGTGACTTCGATAGGCCAGAAATTTCTCCAGTAGGACCAGCTGAACGTCGTTCACCAATCAAACATCCAGATAATCTCAAACCTGAAGGTGACTTCATTGGTAAACCTAAAGATGACTTTAAACCTACAAAAGGTGAACGTGCTGATGTTAAGAAACCTGAAGATCATCTCAGACCTGAAGGTCCATTCGAAGGTCGTCCCAAAGATGATTATAAACCTACTCGTGGGGAGAGAGCTGACGTCAAACGTCCGGAGGACAATTTAAAACCAGAAGGACCATTCGAAGGTCGTCCCAAAGATGACTACTCACCAAAACGAGCAGAACGGCCAGAAGTAAAGCGTCCAGAAGACAATCTTCGACCAGAAGGTGATTTCGATAGGCCAGAAAAATCTACAGTGGGTCCAGCTGAACGTCGTTCACCAATCAAACATCCAGACAATCTCAAACCCGAAGGTGACTTCATTGGTAGACCTAAAGATGACTTTAAACCTACCAAAGGTGAACGTGCTGATATTAAGAAACCTGAAGATAATCTCAGACCAGAAGGTCCATTCGAAGGTCGTCCTAAAGATGATTACTTAACAACTCGTGGTGAACGCATGGACGTTATCAGACGTACTGACAACCTACGAATGGAAGGTGATATTGAAACTTATAGATCACGTGATGAGTACACCGATTTCATCATACGTGAACGTAGTGAAGTCGTCAAGTATCAGGACAATTTAAGAATGGAAGGTGAATTCACTGATATCAGAACGAGAGACGATTATAAGGTCGTCAAAGGTGATCGAGCTGACATCGTACGTCACCCTGACAACCTCAAATCCGAAGGTCCTTTCGAAGGTCTTCCCAAAGATGATTACTCACCGAAAAGAGCCGAACGTCCAGAAATCAAAAGACCAGAAGACAATTTGAAACCAGAAGGAGAATTTATAGGTCGTCCAAAAGAAGAAACACCTAAACGTGGGGAAAGAGCTGACGTCAAAAGACCTAAAGACAATCTACGTCCTGAGGGTGACTTCGAGAGACCAGAAAAAGTCCCAATGGGTCCTAGCGAAAGAAGATCACCTATCAAACATCCAGATAATCTCAAACCTGAAGGTGAATTTATGTCAAGGCCTAAAGAAGAGACACCGATAAAAGGTGATAGAGCTGAAGTTAAAAGACCCAAAGACAATTTGAAACCTGAAGGTGACTTCGAACGTCCTGAACATGAAGAGTATCAGCCAGCTGAGAGGCCAGAAATGAAAAAACCCAAAGATAATCTCAAAACTGAAGGTGAATTTGATAGACCACAGACAAAGAAGTTTGGACCGGCTGAAAAGAGGACTCCTATCAAACATCCGGATAATTTGAAGCCGGAAGGTGAATTTTTAGGTAAACCTAAAGAAGAGGCACCAAAACGTGGTGAAAGAGTTGACATTAAGAAACCAAAGGATAACTTATATCCAGAAGGTGAATTCGATAGACCTGTTAAGTCTCCAGCTAAACCTGCCGAGAAACGTACGCCTATAAAACATCCTGATAATCTCAAAACCGAAGGTGACTTCACAGGTAGACCTAAAGATGACTTTAGACCTACCAAAGGTGAACGTGCTGATGTTAAGAAACCTGAAGATAATCTCAGACCAGAAGGTCCATTCGAAGGTCGTCCTAAAGATGATTACGTAACAACTCGTGGTGAACGCATGGACGTTGTCAGACGTACCGACAATCTGCGAATGGAAGGTGATATCGAAACTTATAGGTCACGTGATGAGTATACTGATTTCATCTTACGTGAACGTGCCGAAGTCGTCAAGTATCAGGACAATTTAAGGATGGAAGGTGAATTTACTGATATTAGAACTAGAGACGATTTCAAAGTAGTTAGAGGTGAACGAGTAGATATAGTCAGGCACGAGGATAATCTCAAGTCCGAAGGTCTTTTCGAAGGTCGGCCCAAGGATGATTATTCGCCAAAGAAAGTGGCCAGACCAGAAATCAAGAAACCGGAAGATAACTTGAGACCTGAAGGTGAATTTGAGAGGCCTGAAAAGGTACCAGTTGGACCAGCAGAACGTAGATCGCCTATCAAACATGATGACAATTTGAAGCCTGAAGGTGAATTTATTGGTCGTCCAAAGGAACAGGCACCTAAGAAAGGTGAAAGAGCTGACGTAAAGAAGCCTAAAGATAATCTGAAGCCGGAAGGAGACTTTGAAAGGCCAGAGAAAAAGCCTGTTGGCCCAGCCGAAAGAAGAACACCAATAAAACACGCCGACAATTTGAAACCAGAAGGTGATTTTGTCCAGAGATCTAAAGAAGTGACACCTGGTAAAGGTGATCGGGCAGCTATCAAGAAACCTAAAGACAATTTGAAACCAGAAGGTGAATTTGATAGACCAGAAAAGACAGCAGTTGGACCAGCTGAGAGAAGAACACCTATCAAACGTCCTGATAATCTTTATCCAGAAGGTGAATTTGTGGGTCGTCCGAAAGAGAAGACACCTGGGAAAGGTGAAAGAGCTGATGTCACGAGACCTAAAGACAATCTTCGTTCAGAAGGAACATTCGAAAGACCAGAGAAAATCCCTGTTGGACCAGCTGAAAGACGATCACCAATCAAACACGAGGACAATCTTCATCCCGAAGGTGAATTTGTTGGTAGACCTAAAGATGATTTCACACCGAAACGTGCTGAACGTCCTATTCAAAAGAGACCAAAGGACAATCTCAAACCCGAAGGTGAATTTGTTGGCAAGCCTAAAGACGATTATAAACCTGGCAAGGCAGAAAAAACTGAGATCGTAATTCATCGTGACAATTTGAAGATGGAGGGTGACATTCACGTACATAGATCAAGAGATGATTATACTACAACATCCAGAATTGAACGAACAGATGTCATTCGTAGAGAAGATAATCTCAAAGTGGAAGGTGAATTTATTGATATTCGAAGACGTGACGATTATAGAGTGACACGTGGAGAACGTAGCGAGATCATTAGGCATGAAGATAATCTACGTCCAGAAGGTGACTTCGAACGTCCCGATAAGGTACCAGTAGGTCCAGCAGAAAGAAGAACACCGATCAAACATCCAGACAATTTGAAACCTGAAGGTGATTTTGTTCAAAGACCAAAAGAATCAACGCCTGGCAAAGGTGACCGAGCAGCTATTAAAAAACCCAAGGACAATTTGAAACCGGAAGGTGAATTTGATAGA
>NC_060970.1:3591278-3598778 GCF_910589235.1 Vespa crabro | reverse complement strand
TTACGAAATTTCGAAGATTTTTTTCGTGTCCCTTTTTTCTTTCCTTATAATACGTGAAAAAAATTTGGCATCGAAGGTTCCGTAAAAAAAAAAAAAAAAAAAAGAAAAAAGTAATCGATTTTTTTATACGATCTAGGGAACTTTCGGGCCAATCCTGTATTATTAGATCTAAGCAATAAAATTTCTATAATATGCTTTAAGATAACGTTCATCGATACTATGAACGTCGATTCTTTTTTAAGCATATATTTTATTCATTCGTTCGTACGTTCGTTCATCTTACTTTTTTTCTTTCGTCAAGCTTGATCAAGTTTCGTCATGAAACCTGATGCCAATGCTGTTGTTAATAATGAAAAAAAAAAAAAATAAATAAATAAATAAATAAAAAGAAAAATAAAAAAAAAGGAAATAAAGAAAAAAAAAATATATATATATATATAACAAAAAATTAATAACAAACGTGTCGTTAATTTTATCGTACTTTTGTATAGCAATAAAAAAAAATAAAAAATAAATATATTGTAAAAAATGTAATTGTACAAAAATTTCAAGTGAGAAAAATAAATGAATAAATTGATTGATTAATTAATTAAAAAATATATAACACTCAAATATTTCGTTAATATTGTCTAACTTTTGTATAGTCAAACAAAAAAGGAAACGCAATAAATAAATAAATAAATAAATAAATAAATAAATAAATAAATAAATAAATGGATATATTGTAAGAAATTTAATATACATCGTCAAAATTTTAAATAAAATATCTCTTGAGTATATAACTTATATATATATATGATCGATATATATATATATATATATATATATATATATATTATATACATATAGTATGTACTATATAATAATACATATGTATGAGTGCATAAACAATGGCGTGTCATCGACAGACCAGAAAAAAAACAGAAAAAAAAGAATTCATTGATAAATCGATAAAATTTAATATCGTGTGTCAACGCCCGCCTTTTGTTCTTTGTTACGAATGATAGAGAGAGAGAGAGAGAAAAAAAAAGAAGAAGACAGATAGAAAAAAAAAAAATTGTGAAAGTATTTTCGTCCACGTCAAACTAATCAACACATAACCCAATAACATTAATTGATTGATAATAAATAAAATTATAATTATTCAAAAAAAAAAAAAAAAAAAAAAAAAAAAAGAAAAAATAAACCATTTGTGGAACGATCTAATTTTTAACGATGTCGTGAGACACAATGTTGAAATCATTCAAACTGATTAAAATTTTCATTTTGATCTTGTCAATATTTTTCCAATTAATTTCAAGCAAACCATTTATTCAAACGCTCAATATTTCCAAGTAAGTGTATAGATAATTTATAAGTAAAAAAAAAAAAAAAAAAAAGAATAAAATAAAATAAAGAAATTTCGTTTAAATAAAACTCTGAGAAAGATAAAGAAACAGAGAGAGGGAGGGAGAGAGAGAGAGAGTGATCTTTTGATTTATTGCGATTTATTGAGCGATCTTTCTTTTAGGAATGATAAAGAGCCTAATTTTAGGCATTCGAGCAATGACGAAGAACAAATGGCGATAATGTTCAATCAAACTTTGGATTATTTGATCCCACGACGTCGTTTATTGGACAATCAATATCGTCATAATTATTCTAATGACGAAATATCATCAAACGTTTCTATTAATTACAATAATAAAAACAATTTAAATTTGTCGATAACGCCAGATTGGACGATAGATTTGTTGACGAACGTAACAAATGTTCCTATTAACAATGTCGAATATATTTCTAGTACATCGTTCGTCGACATTGAATATGATACGACACACATTAGAAAAAAAAGATATGCTTTATTGGATGATAATCAATTGAAGTCCAACGACAATGAGGAACATGAAAGTGTTGACAATGTAGAGAAAAAACGTTCGTCATCGTCATCGTCATCGTCATCGTCATCGGACAATGACGAGAACAGCAATGATCAACGTACGAATTTGCAAAAATCTGACAATACCGACGAGTCCGATGATTACAGTGCAGATCTCGAGGAAAGCAACGATAACGAAACTGACGATGATCGGGATAAAGTTGTTCAATCCAAGGACAGTAAAATTAAACGTGAAAGTACCGATTACGAGTACGCAAATGACGATCAAGAGAGATCATCATCGGGTGACGTTAGAGTTAAACGTGACGAGATCAATCAAAACGACGAAAAGAATAAATTGGATGATAATATTAAAAATGTCGTTGAGGAAAATATTGAGAAAACCGATAAAGAGAAAATTAATGAATCGGATATGAAAAGAGATACCGCAAAAGAGAAAAATATTGATACGATCGAATCGCCAAAATTGACGAAGGAAGATGACAGCGAATATGAGAAACGCGTTGAAGAGAAAATCAAACGTAAGATAGATTCGATAAAGGAGGAGATCAAACGTGAGATCGAAAGGAAACGAAGGGATCGTGAGATCGAGAGGAACAATGCAAGATTCGATGAGATACAGAGTAAGGATAACGATGAACAAGAGGAGGATCAAGAAGCGGTAAGTGCAAATGTTGATGATAAAATGGCGTCTAAGAGATCATCCGATGACGTCAAACCTAAAATAAATAAAAGAAGAAGAAGAAGAAGAAGAAGAAGAAGAAGAAGAAGGAGGAGAAGAAGAAGAAGAAGATCGAACGAAAGTGATAGAATCAGGCATCGATTGGAGGAGATTGAAGGTATTGATAATCTCAAGGACGAGGATGATTATAATGCTGCTGTACACGAGAGTATTAGAAAAAGATTTGCACCCGATGATATTGGCTCCATGTCCGATCAGGATGAACCTAAGATAAATAAAATTTCTTTGAACAAGGCACCGGTGAAGAAACGTGAAAAAATTCGAGAAATGTTCGTGGTTAAGAACGACAACGAAAAGAAACGTAAAAAGAAAAGAAAAAGAAGAATAGCCGATGAGGGACATATATTGGTACCCGAACAGGCACACGTTAAGATCGAAGATGACCTACCAAGTGATTTAACGTTCGATCCAAAGCTACGTGGAAGTCAACCGATTGACGAGAAGGTAAGGATTAAAAGAGCAAATGCAGGATTGGTTACTTTAGAATATAGGCCGCAAAATGTCGAAGACGAGGAGAACGACGAAGGCAATGAATTTGGCGACGATGGTTTCGAAGATAGAACATCGAATTTGAAAGATCGAATTGGTAATTCATTGATCGAGGATCAAGAGGATAAAGAGAATCAAAATGTTAATTTTCTTTTCCCTGGAATTTCATCTTGATTGAAAGAATCCGACTTATCATTTCGACGAAAAAAACATTTCGCAGTTAGTTAATAATAAAAATAATTCTCAGGAATTATTTTTTCATCATAAATTTCTTATATATCTGTGATTAAATTGACAAAAAAAAAAAAAAAAAGAAAAAAAAAGAAAAAAAGAAAAAATGGGAAAGTACAAAAAAAACAAAGCTAGAAAGAAAACTTCTTTACCTTCTGTAATATTACTTATCGTTGCGTATACATATATGTCGGTAACAATCTGATTTATCGACCGACTTCGTTCGCTTTACCATCAGTCGGTATTTCGTTTACTACAGTCGGTAAAGAAGATATTCTCATTTACCAACGTAAAAAAACACTAGAATGAAAAAAACAAACTTAAGTTTTCCCATTAAAGAGCCAATCCGATTTGAGAGCTTTGGCATCGTCTGCAAAGGATTCGAATCGACGATTAATTACGGATTACAATGAAGCTTTCGGTGGCCTTCAAAGTCTTCGGGATAATCCTAATGGTGCCTTGAGTAGATTCAAAAGGATCAAACGTGTTCTGAAAACGTCACGAGTTTCACATAAAAATAAACTATCAAATTAACGCACACATTGTATAAACAATAAGAAGGAAGAAACAAAACTAAAAAAAAAAAAAAGAAAAAAAAAGAAAGAAAATGAGAAATAAGAGAAAATAATCTACTTTATTATTTAACTTTACTTCCTATTAATTTAATTACTAATCTGTGTAATAATTAAGAACGATAAGTAGAATGTTAAAATAAACAAATTCTTATATTAGAGAAAAAAAAAAACAAGAAAAAGAATCTTAAAAATGTTATTGAAATTAATGAATTAAAATGATGATAATAATAATAATAATAATAATAATAATAATAATAATAATAATAATAATAGAGAGGTCATACAGGCAAATACACATACAAAGACAACTATATAGATGTTTTAAGATTTAATAATGAATGTACGATTAAACACAAAAAAGACACATAGATCGTTAACCCTTGTGCGCTTACATTATGATTTTTAAAGGGGAAAGGGGGTATGGTCAGGGTGACCGAGGGATGGGCGACGATCGGTTGTAGGAGCCAAAGGGAAGAAGTTTTTCTTTTTTCTTCTTTTTTCGTCTTTTTTTTTTTTATAAATCATTCTCGTCATTCGAATAGTACAATAATTCGTCTCTATCGTTTCCTTCCTACCTTCCTTCCTTCCCTTCATTATTAATCTTTTTCTCTCTCTCTCTCTCTCTCTCTCTCTCTCTCTCTCTTTTGTTACTTTCTCTTTTTATTCGCATTCGTCCTAACTTTTATTTATACAACAATATGAAACAATTATTTACAATGACAGGTATTGCGTTAAGAAGAGGAATTTCTTTTTTATTTTATTTTCTTTTCCTTTTTTTTTTCAAGATTAATTTAAGACCAAATGCTTATGCTTTTTTTTTATGTATATGTGTGTGTATGTGTGTTTATATATATATATATATATATGTTTGTTTTCATATCTCTGTACGTAGAGAATTATTTACTATAATATAATTCAAGATTTTAAGCGATCGAGATCGAAGAAGAATTTTTTATGAAAGTTATTTTTATGAATGGCGAAAGGAAAAAGAAAAAAAGGAAAAAAGAAATGAACAAATGGAAATGAAAATTGATCGACGAAAATTGGACGTGTTTGATTTGATGAAAATGTGAAAAATTGTAGATTATGTTTCGTATTGTAAAAAAAAAGAAAAAAAAAAAAAAAAAAAGAAAAAACGAAACAAAACAAACGAACAAATCATTGTATTATTGTTCGCTTCAAATTAATCGTTTATAAAAAATACTTTCGAGCTCGATCGCAAGAGCACAGGCCTGTTTACGATAGAATGATCGAATAATTTCTTTACGTTTCTTAATTATTAAGATATATTTTCTTCTTCTTCTTCTTCTTCTTCTTCTTCTTCTTCTTCTTCCTCCTGTTCCTTTTAATTAATCGATCAATTAATTAATCCATTGATCGATTTAAAAAACGAGAATTGTAGTTTTCTTTCTTTCTCTCGAATTTTTTTTTTCCTTCTTTCGTTTTTTTTTCTCTTTCCATTTTGTTTATGTTTCGTTTGTAATTTTTGTTCTTTGCCGTCAGGTTCGATTTTTTTCTTGTTTTTGTTTTTTTTTTCTTTTTTTTGTTTTTTTTTTTTTTTTTTTTTTTTTTTTTTTGATTGATTAAACGTCGATCGAATCAGTCTGGGAAAGGCTCGTTGGTACAACGTTTTCTGAGGCACCGAATTCTTGTTTCTTTGTTTTTCATTTTCGTGATTATTTTTTTTTTTTCTTTTTTTTTATTACTATAGGTTCTTTCCCCCCATCCCCCTCTCGACTCATTCAAAACGAAGTTCTTCTTTACTCCTTAAAAATTTCACTCGACGATTACATTCCATAGTAATCATTTTATTTTCTTTATTCTTGTCTTCTTTTTTTCTTTCTCTTTTCTTCTTTCTTTTCTTCTCTTTTTTTTTTTTTTTACGCATCTTTACGAAGAAAAAGAAGATGAAGAAGAAGAAGAAGAAGAAGAAGAAGAAGAATATGAGGAGCACGTTTAAAAGTCTTTTAATAATCTCAAAATATGTCGAGTCGACAATAAGTTTTCAGAGTGCAAAAAAAAACTTTTCGTGAAAGAAGAGAATCTCTTTTTCTTATTTTTTTTTCTTTTTTTTTTTGTTTTTTTTTTTCATGGAGAAATTTCAGAGAAAAGGAATTAAGTGTTGATTTGAAGAAAGAAAAAGAAAAAAGAAGAAAAAGAAGAAAAAGAAGAAAAAAAGAAAACGAAAAAGAAGGTAAACAAAAAAATTTTGTTCGACAGACATTGAAATCTTCGACGAAAGAGAGTTTACTTACATTAGTTTTTTTTTTGTTTTTGTTGTTGTTGTTGTTTCTTTTTTTTTTTTTTTGTTTTTTTCTTTTTTTTTTTAATGTGTCTCGAAAGAAAGAAATTTTTCACTTTTATTTAGAAAAATCGATGTCTGAGAAATGGTGTTCACAATAATATATAGTACAACAACGTAACGATATTACAGAGTTAATGTATGTACCATATATGTGTATGTGTATATATATATATATATATATATATATATATATATATATATATATATATATATATATATATATATATGTGTATATATAATCATTACTATTATTATTATTATTATTATTATTATTATTATTATTAATAACGTATACGTATACACGTACATATGTACACATACATATGTATATATTATTAATAATAATAAATAATGTATTTATACTACAATAATATGGTTATATACAAATTGTACAAGTTTAATTTCTTTTTTACCTTTTCACGATTTATCTAATCATTTCTTAGATTAATCTGTGATAAGAAGAAATTTTTATTATATTTTTGTGTTATTGTGTATATGTAAATTGTGTGGTATCTCTCTCTCTCTCTCTCTCTCTCTTTATATATATATATATATGTACCTGCTTTTATATGTCTCTCCGAAGTTGTATATTTTTAAATATCTATAATTTAACATCAATTATTTGACGAATTAATTTCAATATGGCGATTTAATATCAAGATGAACGATAATAAATAATTTCTTATCAATTACAATGAAAAGATCATCGTTTGGATTATTCGCTTAGTATTTTTCGAATAGAGAATTGTATATTAATGTGTTTTGTGTGTGTATACGTGCGTGCGTCAAATAAGTGTGTTGATTTCAAAATGAAAAAAGTGCGAGAGAGAGAGAAAGAGAGAGAGAGAGAGAGAGAGAGAGAATTAAAAACAACGAGAGTTCATTTTGTTATTAACAAAAGAAATAAAAAATTAATTTACTTTGACTTTTTTTACTTCCATTATTATTCATTCATTAATATTCATTCCATTATTATTCATTCATCTGTTCTACTTTACCGACCGAACTTAAAAAATCATTTAACTATCTTTCATATAAATACATTTTGATTTATGTGTGATGTGTGTGTGTGTGTATGTTTGTGTGTACATACGTATATACGTTTGCACGCGTATGCAACGTTTTTTTTTTTTCTTTTCATATGATTCTTCATTTATTTGTCAGTATGTTCTACTTTATCGACCGTACTCGATGTCGAAAAATTATAATTTTTTGGTTTTCTTTCTTTTTTTTTTTGTCTCTCGATAGGCTCTCGTAATTTTATTATTATTATTATTAT
>NC_060970.1:3573778-3583778 GCF_910589235.1 Vespa crabro | reverse complement strand
GGATTAATAAAGAGATATTATTATTATTTTCTTTACTTTTCTTTTCTATTCTTTTCTTTTCTTTTCTTTTCTTTTCTTTTCTTTTCTTTTCTTTTTAATTATTTTAATGATCTTCGATCAATGATGTATCAAGAATCACGGATTCGTTGATATGTTTACATTGAAATTTGTGAAACTTTAATATATATATATATATATATATCTCTTCCTTCTTCTCTCTCTCCTTCACCCTCTTTCTCTTTCTTGGCCATAATTAGTATTATTGTTATTATCATGTATTTATTTATTTATTTTTTTATTTTTTTCAATGGAAACATCTCAACGTATTCTACGATTAATCGCAGTGTATCTTATAAAGAGTTTTATTTCTTTTTTTTTTTCTTTTTTTTTTCTTTTTTTTTTTTTTTTGATCGCGACATCAAGAGATAGAATTAGTTTTCTCCTACGTTTAATTAATCAGCCGAGCCAGCGAATTCTCTCTCTCTCTCTCTCTCTCTCTCTCTCTCTCTCTCTCTCTCTCTCTCTCTCATTCTCGCTTTCTTTCTTTCTCTAGCCCTTGAGACCTTTTAGAGCCGATCTAGCCTAAAGTGTGCTTCTGCACTGGGATCAGATATCACCACGGTTGGATCTGTAAGCATTTGTAAACCATCGACGTCGATTTGACCTAAACCCTGTCTAAGGGCATCGTCCGTTGGAAATAATTCTGGATCGAAATCGCTCATCATTGCCGTTCCTAGATCCTTTACGAATTCTGGATTGGTCAGGTCGTCCGCACCAGAAAAATCTATAAATTGTATTTATATATTTTAATATTAATTTGTAATATACATTAATAATAATAATAATAATAATAATAATAATAATAATAATAATAATAATAATAATAATAATAATAGTAATAGTAATAATAGTAATAATAATAGTAATAATAATAGTAATAGTAATAATAGTAATAATAATAGTAGTAGTAATAATAATAATAATAATAATAATAATAATAATAATAATAATAATAATAATAATATATATGCTATAATATATAATATAATATTGTACATTTTTTTTGCATCTAACAATAATAATAATAATAACAACAACAACAACAACAACAACAACAACAACAACAACAATAATAGATCTATATTTATGATAACAATTCTCATTCATAATTTCTTTTTATTTTCTATCAATATTTATACAAATAATTATTTTCTCATAAAATCTATTATATTACACCCTTATAATTTAATTATAATATAGCAAAATAATAATTGTACATTTGATATAAATTTATAATTAATTATTCGATTAACAAAATTATGTTAAAACATATGAAGAAGAAGAAAAAAAAAAGAAAAGAAAGAAAAAAAAGAAAAAGAAAAAAGTAAACAGACATACTTTAAGATTTATGATATTATATGATATTAGGATACTATTAATTACTAATTAACAATTAAATTAATTTAAAAATTACCTGTAAGTATGATCGTAGGTGTATTTGGCGTTTGTGGTGTCAATTGTTGTGCCGTCGTCGTCGACGTGTTCGTTGGTTGAAACGCCACTTGGGGACTCGTGCTAAAATAACCACCATCACCGCTGCCTAATTCACCACCGACGTTTATCATGTCGTTCTGAAATATTAACAAAATTTAGTTAATAAACAATTATAACAATTGTCAATAATATTTAGAATGCATAAATAAGAAAAGTCTCATTAAAAATATATTCGATAATAATGTGACGCTTGCGCGCATAGTACATACACAATTTTTGTTTTTTTGTTTTTTGTTTTTTTTTTTTTAAATTATAAATAATACTTATATACGTTAAATAATAATAATAATAATAATAAAATTAAAAAGAAAAAAAATTTTTTTTCTTTTTAAATCAAAACATCAAAAGGATTCGAATAAATAAGTAAATAGCTTAAAAATCTTATTCGCTACTCGCTTTAGCTAATTTAACAATTTAAATATATATATATATATTTTTTTTATTTCAATTATTATTATTATTATTATTTTTTTATTTTATTTATTTAATATTTCTACGTTAATTAAACTCACCTGTGCATAACTCGTCGTATGATTAGGTGATCCAATGTAACTACCAATTGTGTTCGCCGAGACAGGTGTGTCCATCTAAATCAAACAAAAAAAAAAAAAAAAAAAAAAAAAGAAAAAAAAAGAAAGAAAGAAAAGAACAAACGATTTGACGTTAATAAGAAAACTAATGAATTTTTAACGAATATATTATACTATGTAATCCTCTAATATATATACATACAGGATATATATGTATATATACAGTGTAGTATAATAAGGGGTTAAAAATTTCCTAAATGATTTTAAAAATCAATTATTCTCTTAATAATATTTCTGTAAATTGTAAAATAATAAATCCCTAAGCTTGCCAAGTTTTCCAATCTGGGGAGGGGGAAAAAAAAAGAAAACAATAAATAAATAAATAAATAAATAAATAAATAAATAAATAATTATAAAAAATATTGAAAAGAAATAATTGATTTTTAAAAATCACTGAAAAACTTTTGATCCATCCTGTACATAAGAGACATGTATATATACATACATACACATATATATATATATATATATATATATATATATATATATATATATATATTTACAGGATTACTTTTTAAATATGTTTAATTAATGTTGTGATAATATACAATTAAACGAGAACGATCGATCGAAGGAAAGGAAAGAAAAAACAAGACAGATGAGGGAAAGGATCTTATCACCTCTATCTGCGTTGTCCAGGTGCAACCAAGTTCCATGAGCTGCTGTGCGAATTTCGGCCAATCCTGACGGATGCGGGTAACAGATAAACACCAACGTTTTTAACCATCTTTTTATTTCTATCTGTCTCTATCTTTTTTTTTTTCTTTTTTGTTTTCTTTCTTTCTTTCTTTCTTTTCTTTTTTTTTTCTTCCCCTATCAGAACGACCTAACACTAACGCCGTTTAAGTTACTTCTTCCTTCTCTCTCTTCTTTTTTTTTTTTTTTTTTACAATTAAACAATTGCAATTATTAATATATATATATACATATACATATATATATATATATATTAATAAAAAAAAAAAAAAAATGCGTTTCTTACTTCTCGAATATGGACAACCATTTTTCTACGATCCTATAGTCTTATTTGGGATCGATATATTTCTAGGATTTTCAAAGTTTTGTGTTTTAGACACAAATATATGTACATATATAAACATACATACATACAATCATACACACGCACATACACACACACACACACACACACATAAATACACACAGAGAGATGCATTCGTACGTTTATATATAATAGATGAAAATAATTTTATTTACCATCGTGAATTGTTCAAAGTCTTGTTGAAGTGCAGCAGCTTGTGCTTGATTAATGACATAATTGTTTTGATCTATACCATCCGAGGCTAATGTCGGTGGACCAGGATGTCCTGTTGGACTTGGCGGGGCTGATGGATTATTGCTATAACTTAATGGACTTCCCTGTAACAAAAAAAAAAAAAAAATTATATATATATATATATAATATAAAAAGAAAAAGAACAAAATATATATTTAATATAATTATTGGAATAATTGATATTTTTTCCAGTTCTTTTTTTTTTCAATTATCCTTCGACGATGTTTATTAAATTTAAATTTAAATTTAAATTTAAATTTAAATTGAATTGAATTAAAAATATATATTGAATGAGCAAATAAAATAAATCATTGAGACTTACTTGTACAGTTAAACTAGGCGAAGATTGTGGCGATGGCCTATTCACTGTTTGTGAGATCCTGTAGGAATCCAAGGAATTTAATTGCTGTGTTTGTTGATGTTGATGTTGCTGCTGTTGTTGCGATTGCTGCGACTGTGACGTTTTCTAATTAAATTGAATGGAATTTTCATATCGTTAATATTTTTTATTCTTCGTATTCTTTTCTTCCTCTCCCCTCCCACCCTCTCTCTCTCTCTCTCTTTTTTTTTATTAATTACTTCTTTCTATTGAAATTATTATATCTTGAATATTTCATTTTGTTTCCTTTTTTTCTTCTCCCTTTTCCTAGTTCGAATAAAAAAAAAAATTATCTTTTTGAATTTTCACGGACGTTATCATAACTGATACAACGAATAATTATATGTACATATATATGAGAGAAAAAAAAATTATTGAAAGTATGAGCTCGCGAGAATATTAAAAAAAAAAAAAAACTTGTTCCATCGTCCTTGAAATATATCCTTAGACTGAAACTTATGGTACCGAATGATGACTAACCGATATCCGTCAAATCCATTCGCAGAATAAAGGAACGAAGATATTATGCACTTCAAATGGCAACTTCCTTCTTTTAATAACGTTCATGATGATTATTATAATAATAAGATGCATTCATTTTTCATTACCATATTTAATATATATATATATATATATATATATTTATATATATATATATATATATATATATATATATATATATATATATATATATATATGACTAATCTGTAAATGGAGATAAATATCTAAAAATCAAAATTTTAATTTATATCATCGACAATTTAATTTTATCGTTTATAAAGAATAATTCTTTTGTTAAATAAATAATTTTTATTATTAAAAATTACTATTATAAATTACTATATTTTTTTCTTTTTCGATTAATATACACTTCAACAAGTGTAGGAAATTATTTGTTCAATGAGATAAAAAAATTTAATTATTAATAAAATAAAACGGAAAAGGAAAAAAGAATATATAAATAAACAAATAAATAAACAAATAAATGAACAAATAAATAAATAAATAAATAAATAAATATATATGTATATAAGTAAAGAAATTAATTATGTTATATCTGTTATATAGTAATAATAAAAAAAAAATAATAATTAACTTGATAGAGATAATACTGACCGGGCTTTGTGGTGGCACAGGACTATGTGGTTGTTGTTGATAAATATAGTGACCAGCTGGACTGTGAGATATCGAAGGTGGTGGTTGAGGTGCCGTTTGTTGAGAATAATTCTGAAGATCCTGTTGCGAAGTACTTGTGCTGTTTTCCAGCGCCACACCCTGCTTCATCATACCCATCTCTATTAACCCCGATCGATTCTCGTGCACAATCTTCACCATGCTTCCTCTCTCTCTCACTCTCTCTCTCTCTCTCTCACTCTCTCTCTCTCTCCCACCCCCTCTTTCTTCTTTTTTTTTTCTTTTTTCAATAAACTTTACTTTCAATTTTTTAAATATTATTTTTCTCATCATTAACATCCCCCATAATCCCCCATTAACACAATCAGTTTTAAGCAATAAGAAGAAGAAGAAAAAGAAGAAGTCGCATAATCGAAGAAATCAAATATCATTGATATCTTTTTTCTTTTTCTTTTTTGTTTTGTTTTATTTTTTTTTTTTTTTATTTTTTTTTTTTTTTTTATTTTCAATTTATTATTTTATTACTGCGAGAAATTTGAAGATTGTCAATTTACAATTGTGATTATTTGATTAATTTAAAAATTTTGCTTGACTTAAATTTCGCGAATTGAGGATAGAACATAAACGAAGAAGATTTGTTGAATCGTATACAATAATATAATTTTCATACGATATCTAATATAATTATAATTGTTTCAATGATAAATATTAATTATGATTTTTTACTTTTGAAATAATATTATAATATTTCTTTCTTCTTTTTTATATATATATATATATATATATTTCTTTCTTCAAAATTCACGATGATAATGAATCATCACGGATTAATATAATTATAATATTAATTTAAACGAACATTAATTATAAATTAATATTTTTAAAAATTCCATTGAATAAGAGTCCATTTCTAATTCATAAGAAGAAAAATTATAGTTTTACAATGAATAATTAAAGAAAGGAAGAAAGAAAAAAAGAAAAAAAAAAAAGAAAAAGAAAAAGAAAATTGTTTTCAATAAAAATCACGATATAATAAAATATTTGTAATAATTTATCATTTCTTTTTTTTTCTTTCTTTCTTTCTTTCTTTCTTTTAATTTATATAATTCGATTTTGCGAGATCTTATTCGAATTAAAAAAAAATAATAAATAAATAAATAAATAAATAAATAAATAAATAAATAAATAAATAAATAAATAAATAAAAAAAGAAAAAAAGAAAAGAAAAGAGAAAAATTCAAGCATGAACGATAAAGGCACTACTATTAATTAATAATTTATTCATTTATGCATATATACATATATATGTATATGTATATGTATATATATATATGTATTTATGTATGTATGTATGTATGTATATAGATGTGTGTATGTTAAATAAAAATGGATATCCTTACCTAAGGAAACAGAAGCGTTTCGTTATCAAATGTATACATGTATGTATATGTATATGTGTATGTATATACAGTACGTACGTATGTGGGTGTTGGTGTATATTTATATCGGCATGATTAAAAGCAAAGAAATTATAATGTGTATATACTACTGACCTTAAACGCTTGAAGGAACCTAGAGTTAACAGGCACTGATAAATGGTTCTGCAAAATAACAAAACACAAACGACCACTACAACAAAGGCAAAATAAAAATAAAAGAGATAAACTGAAAGGTAGAGTCAAAAGGTGAATTTCAAAGCGAAATCTATTTTACAATTATTTGTTTTCTTTTTTTTTTCTCTTTTTTTTTTTTTTTTTTTTTTTTTTTAACAATTTTCTTTCTCTTTCTTCGTTCCTTTCTTTTCTTAACTTTGTTCTCCTCTTTTTTTTTTTGCATCTCCAAATTTATATATATATTTATATATGTATAATATCGATTCATTGCAATGTTTAAATATATATACATTTTTCATTAGTATGTATAAATAAATAAATAAATAAATATATATATATATATATAAATTTTTATTGCAATTTTTTGTTTGCACGTAAACGCAATGAGAACCGTGACCGATTCGATTTTATTCCCATTCATATTTATTTTATTAATTTATGGAATATAATTTTTATTTGATTGGTCATTATTTTTTATTTATCTATGTATATATATAAAATTCTGATTTCCTTTTCTTTTTATTTATTTATTTATTTATTCTTTTCTTTTCTTTTATAATTATAACAATACTGATACACTGATTCTTGTTAATTCTATTGATAATTGATCAGTCAATTTTCAAATGCGTATTATATCGTGCTTATAAGAGAACACAGAGAAAAGCACAGGATTTTTTTTTTATTTTTTATTTTTTTTTTTTTTTTTATTTTTATTTTAAATCCGTCCATGCAAGTTGCTACTAATTTTTGTCCTAAGTTCTTATCAAAGCAATTCATTTGTTCTGTCGAAAGTGAGAGGTTCGTAAAAAAAGAAAAAGAAAAAGAAAAAGAAAAAGAAAAAGAAAAAGAAAAAAACAAAGGTTGATCGTATAAAAAACACTCAAATTGGAATATACTCAAAATGAAATTGGAATATACTCAAAATGAAATATTGTAATATTTCATTTTATTTTTCTTCCTTCTGTTTTCTTTATTTTATTTAATTATTCTATTTAATACCTCTCACATACGACATTTCTAACATTCGTCTAATTAAATACGAAGCATTCGAAGGGATGGAGAAATATTTTATTTTTTATTTATTTATTTTTTTTTTTTTTTTTTTTTTTTTATTTCCTACAATAAGTAAAAGGGATTATATAATTAAGTGAAATTAAATTGAATTAAATCAAATTAAATTAAATTAATTATATCACTATAGGCATAATTTTTCGGGATATATTATTTCGTTAAAATAAATCAATTAAATTTCAATTACACAGAGGGTGTGCAAAGGGGAATGGATGGGAGAGTGGGAGGGAGAGGAAGAGAGTTAGCTATCGAATATACCTTTTAGTCGAATACCTTAATTCGTCCTTTTTTTTTTATTCTTTTGTTTTGTTTTGTTTTGTTTTTGTTTTTTTTTTTTTTTTTTTTTTTGAAGAGAGGTACAACATGCAATTTAGGGAAGAAACAAAAAAAAATATATATATATACATACATACATACATATATATTTAATTAAATTCACTTATCGAATGCTTCGTAGGATTTTGAACGAATCGCTAACAATGCACGAACATAACTACACACTATTATACGGGGTGGCATTAGGAATATTTACTTGGGCACTTGGCGGATTGTGATCCTGTGAAAGGGATAGCCTACCAGCTTGAGCCAAGCTGGTCGGCGACAGGTTTGTAGGACTGCTCGTTTGAGGACTCTAGAATACACCAGTTGTACAAATATGTATCACCAATTTGTATCTTTTTTTAATTTTCAAATTATCTATCGAACTACGATATTAATTTCTTTTGTTTCTTTTTTTCTTCTTCTTTTTTTTCCTTTCTTTCTAATTATTTCTTTTTATTTAATTATTTTTTTCTTCTTCCTTTTTTTTTTTTTTTACTTATGTCTGTATGTATGTTTGTGTCTCTCTCTCTCTCTCTCTCTCTCTCTCTCTCTCTCTCTTTCTCTCTGTGTATGTGTATGTGTATGTGTTTATACGTGAGCGCGTACGTGTATTTTTGAATAGACTATTAGAACAACGTCACGGCTCTCGATTATCGTCTTTTTTTTCCTTTTCCGATTTTAATATTCTTTTTATTTATTTATTTCCTTTTTTTTTTTTTTTCTTTTATTTCTTTTTCTTTTTCTTTTTTTCTTGAAGCAAAGCGAACAACTAGACGTGACCAAACGAATTTGTAAAGTCGCACGTCACTGACACGTAATTTCGATTAGGTTTCGTATTATTATTAATCATAAGCCGTGACACGTTCGACGACATTCCTCCTACTTCACGTGTGATAAAAAAAAAAAAAAAAAAAAAAAAAGCGGGGAGAAAAAGAAGAAAAAAAAGTTGTTAAAATCAAAAGAAAAAAAAAAAAGAAAAATAAGAAAATGGCGATGGAAGAACGAGGCTTATATAAAAAAAAAAAAAAAAAAAAAAAAAAATTTTTTTTTTTTTTTTTTATTAAATATTCAAAACTGAAAAGAACGATAGATGAATAAAAGTCAGATGAAATGGAATATGAGACAAACAAAAAAAAATTAATTAATTAATTAATTAATTAATATAAATAAATAAATGGGGAATGAAAAGACGAGGCTCATTTTTAAGATTAAAAAAAAAAAAAAAAAAAAAAAAGTTATTTCCTTTTATTTTTCAAACTCGAAAGAACGAAAGATATAGGAATTTTTAAATGACAAAATGGTACAACAAGGATCGCCGTAAGAAACAAAAAGAAATAATAATAATAATAATAAAATAATTAAATAAATAAATAAATAAAAGAAAACGTTAAGTGTAATATATATATATATATATATACATACATATGTAATAATAATTTGTAATAATATGTACTTACGTTGCTGAAGTGTGTACTACTAGATTGATCCTCCTGATCCAGAGGGGTATGAAGGGGTGATGGAAAATGAACGTTGCTTAAGTCGGGCAACGATCCTGTGTTATTTCCTATGGGAATCTGTTGTCCAGGTGGTTGTGAACTCAGACATATGCTATATGAATATATAAAAAAAAAAAGAAAAAAAAAAAAAAAAAAAAAAAGAAAAAAAAAGAAAAATATATATATATATATATATATACGCACACATTATAAAATAAGTAAAATTATTATCACCTTAGAATATTGAAAAAGACTCATGGAAAAATTAATTATCATCGAATTGCACATGCATGTAAATGTAATTGTTCATTAATTATGATAAAAAGATTCGAGTACAATGTTTACAAACAATAATTGATTTTAACAAACAACGAAGCGATTAAATAATTAAAAAAAAAAAAAAAAAAAGAAAGAGAGAGAGAGAGAACAATAGAAAAAAAAAGTACTACAACGAAATACAATTAAAAGTAAAAAATCTGATTCGTTCCTATCAGATCCGATCCGATGAAATAAAAGTGTGACGCAATAAATGAAAAAAAAATGATAAA
>NC_060970.1:3561278-3571278 GCF_910589235.1 Vespa crabro | reverse complement strand
TGAAATTCTTTTTCAATTAAATTTGATTTTCTTTTTTTCAAAAATCGTCAAAACTAACGTAATCTAATTATTTATCCGATTAAATAGTCTCATAAAAAAGAAAAAAAAAAAAAAAGAAAAAACAAAGAATAATTGATATTCTATTTTCTTTTTTTTTTTTTTTTGCTTTTTATATCATCTAAAAAATTTTGTAACTCGGACAAAACATTATTGGCATAAGTGAGATCATTGATATTGACATTGAAAGAATTAATTGATATAAAAATGTATTCATTGATATTACAATATTAATCGATATTAAGTGATAAGAAATGAATAAAAATTAAATAGAATAATAACTTGATAATAAATAAAATAAATAAATTAATAAATAAATAAATAATTTCATTAAATAAAAATTAATATTAATTGTACTATTTACAATATTAATAATGAAAATAATTTAACAAATTAATTGATTAAGATATCTAATAAATAAATAAATAAATAAATAAATAAATAAATAAATGAAAACGGTATGAATGAGATTGCTATAAGTCCAAACAGATGTGAAGAAAATGAATTCAAAAAAAAAAAAAAAAAAAAATAAAAAAAGAGAGAAACAGAAAGAAAAAGGGGAAAATTATATCGTTCGAATGAAATTCTGAATGAAAGAAAGGAAATAAAAAAATAAAAAAGAGAGAGAGAGAGAGAGAGAGAGAGAGAGAGAATAATACCTCTTCGATGAGGAATAGTCGTCGTTGATTGGCAAGCCTCATTTGCGCTTTGATGTAATGCCGAATCCGAATTGGTCCTTCGCCACGTGTCTGGCAATGGAAGATAAGATACACCACTGTAAGGGGATGTGTCGTGTCTTTTTTCCATGGGACGAGGCCGTACAGGACCAATCCCCATATGCCTACCCCTTTCACTATTTCGATTGATCATCGAATTGTGTTGCATCTCTTCCAAATTGCTTAACGCCGTCTGTAAAAAAGAAATATAAAATTATATTGATTTTTTCTTTTTTTTTTTATAAATATTACCTCTCTAACACCCAACGTATATAATTTCATTATGTGTAATTTATTTATGCGAATTAATAAAAGTTTTCTATTATATATATATATATATATATATATATATATATATATATATATATATATATATATAAAAATTCTTCCTACAAAACGAATTATATTTATATCAACGATATTATTATTTTTTTATTTATTTATTATATGATAAATATAATATGTATATTATATTTTTGTTCTTGTTAGATTTATATATATATATATATATATATATATATATATATATATATATATGAATCATGCTCACAGAAAATAAATTGATTAAATTACTTAATAATTTAATAGTTCAATAATTTTGTTAATTATTTTTCTCTTGTTTTGTCTTCTTTCTTTCTTTCTTTCTTTCGTTCTTTTTTTTTCTTCCTTTTTTTATAATCATTGGATGAATCCCACACCCACACTATTATAATCCTACCAGTTGACTAAGCTTACTAACTTTCGGTCATTGACTTTACAGAATGTAATTTTGCAATACGATAAAATAATACGATTATAATTATGTTTAATATAATTATAATAGGATTATTTACGGATCAAGATATTAAAAAATGTGGTCTTAATGATCGATTGCCCTTTTCGAAGATTTCTTTTTCTCATTTTCTCATTTTTTTTTCTTCTCTTTTATTTTCTTCTTCTCTTTTTTTTTTTTGTTTATTTTTTTCTTTGTTTTGTTTTCTTATTTTTCCGATCAATCCGTTTATCGTAATAAGAACTCTCACAATTCGAGCTTGTAATACTTTAGTAAATTGTAAAATATTGAAACTTCAATACGTATATCTCGAAAAGAATTAATTGACTTTTCTTTCTTTCCTTATTTTTGTTTTTTTTTTGTTTTGTTTTAAATCTCCTAAAAAGCGATAAAACATTTGGCAACGAGCTCCGTGCGCGTCTCGAGAAAAAGTCACGAAAAACTTTTATAAGGTTTTCTTCTTCTTTTCTTTTTTTTGAGGGGGAGGGGAAGGGAGGGTCAACGATAATACTTGAACCATTTTGATTTCAATTGTTTATAAAAAAAAAATATCCCTAGAGTTCCTAGAATTTTCTCGTTTCTCGAATCACGTCCCATAAAACGTTTCATCCGCTTTACGAGCACCAACTTCCCTCTCTCTCTCTCTCTCTCTCTCTCTCTCTCTCCCTACTACAATTCTCCTTCCTCTCTCATTGCACTTTCACGGAAGCATAGTATATAGTGAGAGAGAGAGAGAGAGAGAGAGAGAGAGAGAGAGAGAGAGAGAGAGAGAGAGAGAGAGAGAGAGAGAGAGAGATAATAACACATAAAGGAGCTTAACGTAAAGAGAAATATCCTGTCTAGATGATAAATTATTTTAATATATATATATATATATATATATGTATATACATTTTGTTTTTGATCTAGATTCGTAAATTTTTAAATTAATAATTTATCACTATTTATTTGTAATACTTGAAGAAAATAATATAATAAGATTTACAAATAATTATCAACATTTTAAATTATATATATTCTATAATCTTTATAATTATTATTATAAATATAAATATTAATTTTTTCCATATTTTAATAAAATTGATATTAAAGTTAATATTTAATTATCGATCGAATAAATTAAGAAGATTAAAAATTTAATAACAAATTCATTTATTATCATTATCACCATCATCATCATCATCATCATCATTATTATTATTATTATTATTATTATTATTATTATTATTATTATTATTATTATTATTATTATTATTATTATTATTATTTATTAAATCATAATCTCATGGTATTGGTAAAAAAAAAAGAAAAGAAAAGAAAAGATAAGAAATTTTGTATAAAATAAAATTTTATTATAATTACTTCGAAAGTATTTAATTAATAATTTTGAGCGATGATATTGATGGAGGGTATTTTTTGTTCCCTTCTTATTCTTTTTCTTTTCATTTTTTTTTTTTTTTGACTGACAGAAAGATGGAAGAAAATATTTTGCCTTTTTTTTTCTATACTTCCTAGTTCTTACAAGGGACAACATTTTTCCGGTCACGTAATAGAGCTTCTAAGAACTTATGTGGGTCAAACCCTTCATTCATTCGATTCGTTCAATGCCTTCTCTCTCTCTCTCTCTCTTTCTCTCTCTCTCTCTCTCTCTCTTTCTTTCATAAAAGAATGAATCTCGAAATGGTTGATACATTTACGAACACTAAACATATATTTAATAATAATAATAACAATAATAATAATAATAATAATAATAATAATAATAAAAATAATAATAATAACAATAATAATAAAAAGAATCGTAATGATGATAATGTTGATGATTATAAAGAACAAAATTTTGATTAATAATTTTTAATTAAAACTTAACATTTTACTATAAAGTTAAGCGATTGTATTATTAATTAAATTTAATGAAACTTTTACAATATGTGATACGTTTGTAAAGTAGAATAAAGTAAAGTAAAGTATAGTAAAATAAAGTAAAGTTTGTGCTAAGTATTATGACAATGATCGAATATATTAAATAAAAAATATTATCAAAGTAAAGTAAGCGAAAAAAGACAGAGTATCCGAATATATTAAATAAAACTAAAATGAATCAATAAATAAATAAATTAATGAATGAATGAATAAATAAATAAAGGAATAAATTAAAAAATAACAATCGAATCGTTTAAATAAATATTTACAATTCCATCGAATTGAATGACATTTCATAACGATTGATCGAAAGAAATTTGTTTTAACATTAATTGTATTATATTTCTTACAAAAATAGAAGAAGAAGAAGAAGAAGAAGAAGAAAGAAAAAAAGAAGAATGCAAAACAAATAAAATAAGAATGGAAAGAGACTTAAAGGAAAAAAGAAAAGAAAAGAAAAAAAAAAAAAAAAAAAAAAATTGTGTACATACATTTATATAATGTCTACGTCGAGATTGTAGTATATTTTTGAAGGATAAAAAAGAATAGAACGATGAATTTAAATTGATAATTATAACACTGTCTCTGTCTCTATAACGGAGAAACTCTTAAGTTTCTGTCTGTCTATCTGTCTGTCTGTCTGTCTGTCTGTCTGTCTATCTGTCTGTCCTTCTTTATCTTTATCTTTTCATATTTTTGTCTCTCTTCCTCTTAATAGTTATTCATGCTTGGCTATCACGATACAAGGTTCAAGGAAAACTTCATTCTCCTGCGTCGTAGCATCAGATTCTTCTCATTCTCTCTCTCTCTATCTCTCTCTCTCTCTCTCTCTCTCTCTCTCTCTCTCTCTCTCTCTCTCTATCTGTCTCTCTATCTGTCTCTCTCTCTCTCTCTTCTTTCATCTTTCTCTATCTTTCTTATTATTTACTTGATTTGTTTTATAAACGATAGACACAAATATACAAAAGCCCGTATTATAATTATTACTTAAAGATAAATGTATAAAAAAATTTTGAATTTTTTTTTATTTGCCCATTTTCTTTTTCTTCTTTTTTCTTATTTTTTTTTTTTTTTTTTTTTTTTTTTTCTTTTTTTTTTTTCTTTTTTTTTTTTTGAGATCATTAAATAATTTTAATAATTAATCCTTAACTCGGTATAGTTGTATATTGAATAAGAAAAAGGAAAAGAAAAGAGAAAAAAAAAAGAAAAAAAAAAAAAGAAAAAGAAAAAAAAGTATACGATTGTAATCATATCAGAGATACAGATATGTACATATCAAATATAAATTAGATAAATTGGAATGATTTACAGAAAGATTATATAGGATGGGGAGGGGTGGGTGGGGGAGGCGGGAGAGGCGACCTTAAAAAGATTTTTAAGTGATATTTAAAAGAGAAAGAAAAAGAGAAAGAGAGAGAGAGAGAGAGAGAGAGAGAGAGAGAGAGAGAGAGAGAGAAATCATGCAAAACGAAGTAAAAATTAGATAAAATTTAACGAAAAAAGAAGAAAAAGAAAGAAAAAAAAATTAATTTATCTCTCTATCTCTTTCTTTCCCACGTACATATATACGCACAGACACACACACACACACATACACACATTTATGTGATCATTATTATAGCACTAGCATAGAGCTATATGCATACTGTAATAAAGTTATATGTATTGATAACTGGTATAGATGACGAAGCAAGAATAGCCTCGTTGGCGCCTTTTTTATAAAACGCACATGAGAATACGGATACGTATATACGAGGTATCTATTTATCTATCTATCTATCTATCTATCTATCTATCTATCTATCTAATCTAATCTATCTATCTATTTGTTGCGTTTATTGGTATATGTATGTACATAAGTATGTGTATACATGTGTTATCCGCATGTCGTACTTTTCACACGTGCGAAACTCGACGTTCGCTGGTTAACATCAAAATATTATACTTCAACTGTTGTATATTTTTGTTATTTTTTTTCTTTCCTTCTTTCCCTCCCCACCTTTTCTTTTTCTACTCCGTTTTTCATTTTTTTTTCTTTTTTTTTCTCTCTCTCTTTTTTTCCTTCTTCTTCTTCTTCTTTCCCCAAAAGAAAAAATCGTCCCTGAGATTAACTAATCGCAACGTTCGAACGTTTATTTTTTATTTTTTATTTTCTTATTTGTTCTTTTTTTTTTTTTTTTTTTTTTTTAAATATCGATTTTTTTTTTTTTATAAGTCGTATTCGATAACGACAACAGTATTTGATAACATTGTTTTGGTCAATAGTTTTTAAACCAATAGAGCCATCATCTCCGATCTATATACTTAAATCGAAAATTTTAGTACGTTGATTAGAATTTCTTTTTTGAATCTCTTTTTCTTCCGTTTTTCTTTTTTGTTTGTTTCTTTATTTTCTTATATTTAATCATTTTGACAGATATAATAAATGTTTTTTTTTTTTTTTTTTTTTTTTTACAATTTACATTAAGAACAAACAGATATACATACATACATACATATATACATATACATATATATATATATATATATATATATATATATATATATATATATGTATAGAAGATTTAAAGCAATGATATGAGATTAAAGAAAAAAGAAAAAAAAAAGACAAGAAATCATGAAATAAAAGAAAACTCGTATTTATTTATATTTCCTGTTTTTATTTTGTTTTAATCGAAACGAATGAAATTTTATAATTAGATCGTATATTATAAATTGTATCAATCAAAGGATTAGCTTCAATATATATATATATATATATTTATATATATACATATATACAATGGCGTATAGCCATTCATACATACATACACATACATACATATATGTATACAAACATACATACACATGATATATACATGCATACAAACATACATACACATGATATATACATGCATACAGACATACATACATATATATATATATATATATATATATATCGATTGAGATGAGATGAAAGCAACGACCTTTTGTATATGGATCGCCTTTAATTAGAATTGATACTAATTAAACGTAAGCATTGCGACACGTGTAGGGACGAGATTCGTCGATCGTCGTGACGCATATCTTCCTCTCTTAAAGCGCATCATCGTAGAGAGAGAGAGAGAGAAAGAGAGAGAGAGAGAGAGAGAGAGAGAGAGAGAGAGAGAGAGAAACGTCCATGAACTCTGCCATTGAATAAGTTCTCAATGAAATCGTCGTCGCGTTGTTCGTACAATTACGCGATAGAACGGCGGCTACGACGATGGACGCACAACTAGAAGTTATCGATAACATCAATACACACACATATATAACCAATACACACACATGCGTTAATGTTTAGATACAACTTGTGTAACTTGACGTATATCTCTCTCTTTTTCTCTCTATTTCTTTCTACATTATTACATCAATTTTATTATTCTTTTTATTTACTTCATTGTTCTTTCTAAGTAGGTACGTATATAAAGTTTCAACGCCTCTATCTAGAATTATTAAAAAGTGTTTCTAGTTAGATTATCATTATTATTATTAACAAGTTATTTTTCTTTTTATTTCTATTTAAATACTTATTATAACTTTTATTATTTATTTTATCAAATCGTTAGCTACGAAAAGTAGCTCTTATTATTATTATTATTCCAATTATTTTTTTAATTGGATAGAATAAAATATATATATATATATATATATATATTGTTTTTATAAATTTAAAACAACAAAATTATGATACTCTTTTACACATTTCTTTTTTGTTTTCGTCATAATAAAAAATAATCCGAATTAATGTCATCCTTTGGAATTTATTTCTTTCTGAATTAATTATCGTAAGAAAAAGAACTTTAGGTGGTAATAATTTTGCTTTTTTTCTTCTTCTTTTTTTTTTTTTTTTTTTAGAAAAAAAAAATATATATATATATATATACATATATGCATTTAATCGATATACATATGTGTACGTGTGTTCGCGTGTGTGTGTCCACGTATTGAGACCTTCGTTTGATCGAGAAACATATCGAGTGGCATTCTAGTGTAAAACCGTAGGTTGCTTTGACGAATCCGACGGACTCCGACGATATGAATAGGCCAGCTGCGCCACATTGTAAAATATCCACGTGCCAGTTGAATGGTTCCACTAATTTACGAGCTAAGACGCGTGCAGGTATTTCAATCCTATATCACGAAATGCTAAGAGCGTGGGTTAACTTCCGTTTACGTGACCGATTAAGTTCTTACTCTTCCTCTTAATGATAACAAAGGAAAAAAAAAAAAAAAAAAAAAAAAAAAGAAGGAAAAAAAGAGAACAAAAAAAGAAGAAAAGAAAAAAAAACCAGCAAAGAAAACGAAGGAACGAGAATGGTACTTCCAAAAAAAAAAAAAAAATTAAAAGATAAAAAAAAAAAGGAATAAAGATAGACATAACTTTTATTCAATTAACTTCCATTTCTTATTAGTTTTCATTCGTTCATTTATTTGATAAATAATCGAGACGTGTACCTTGTAAATAAACAAAAGTAAATAAACAAAAAGTTCGATAATTAAAAGGCCGAACACGACGCGATCGACAATTATATATATATATATATATATATATATATTCGCGCGATTACGACATTAAATGTTTCTCAAACGATAGAACATAATAATAATAATAATAAGAAGAAGAAGAAGAAGAAGAAGAAGAGGAAACAAAAAGAAGAAGGAAAAAAAATAGAGAAAAAAAATTACAAAAAAAAAAAAAAAAGAAAAAGAAAAAAAGACAAATAATAGAGCCATGCTCGAAGGTCGCATGTGCATCAACGTACGGTTCACACCTCGTCGAAGAAAGAAAGAAAGAAAAAAGAAAAAAAAAAGCAAAGGAAAGAAGAAAAAAGAGAGAGAGAAAAAAGAAGTAGAATAAAATAATAATAATAATAATAATAATAATAATTAATAATAATAATAATAATAATAATAATAATAATAATAATAATAATAATAATAATAATAATAATAATAATAATAATAATAATAATAATAAAGTAGGAGTAAAATACGAGGGTGAAACTCGGTCGACGATGACGAAGAATCGATCAGTGGTCCGAGCATCGACTTTCACTCGAATTATAATTAATCGAAATGTTAAACGAACGATACGACGAAGTAGAAAATTCCATTGGATAATTAATAACAATTTTGGTGGAAATTTACGCGCTGCGAGGTTTAAAAAAAAAAAAAAGAAAAAGGAAAAAAAAAGAAAAAAAAGGAAAAAAAAAAGAAAGAGAGAGAGAGAGAGAGAGAGAGAGAGGAAAGGAATGAATAAATAAATGAATAAATAAAAAAGGTGTAAAAATAAAAGGATAAAAAAAGAACTAAAAAGACAAAAATAAGATAAAAGATTCGACGAATAATTAATAACAATTACGATACAAAATTTACGCTCTATGAGGTTTACAAAAAAAAAAAAAAAAAGAAAAGAGAGAGAAAAAAAAAAGGCGAAATAGAAAAGGAGGAAAGAGAAAAGAAAAAAAAATGAATGAAAAGACAAAGGTAAAGAAATAAAAAAAAGAAATAAAAAAAAAGAAATAAATAAATAAAATAAAATAAAATAAAAAAAAAAAAGAAAAGAAAGAAAGAAAGAAAATTCGTCAGATAAATCCATTTAAAATCAGAGAAGATCCACATAGTCCCATGAATTTAATAAGATTTTCAATACCTATTTCATAATAACAATAATAATAACAGCAACGATAACAATAACAACAACAACAACAACAACAACAACAACAACAACAACAACAATAATAATAATAATAATATTAAATGTTAGTTGTTAATAACAGTTGAGTGAAAGTAACGTCCTTCGATTTTCACAGACGATAGTCAAGGATATATTCTCTCTTTGGTCGATCGAACGCCGATGACACTTTCCACGTTATAATTTTATCCTCTGGTGACCCCTTATGCGCGGCTAGCATTAGATGGATCGCCATTGGTGCAGTGGAATGAGAAATTATGTGACCACGACCACGACCACGACCACGAATACGACCACGACAACTATGACAACGACGACGAGGATGAGGACGATGAAAGAAGAAAGATAGAGATAGATAGATAGATAGATAGATAGATAGATAGAGAGAGAGAGAGAGAGAGAGAGAGAGAGAGAGAGTGCTCTTAAAGCTTGCCAGAGTTCTTCTCGTGACTGACTGCCAAGCTGTCGACCTTGAGCATTGCCCTTTGCGTTATTTGCATATTTCACAATAAAGAAAAATGAAAAGAATCGAAGATCGTTCTTCCGTGAGGCAAAAATTTTACGACGAATCAATTTATTCTCGATAGAGAGATAAAGATAAATAGATAGAGAGATAGAGAGATAGAGATAGAGAGATTTTTAATATAATTGAAAGGAGCAAAAGAAAAGAAAAGAAAAGAAAAGAAAAAAAAAAGAAGATAAAAGGAAAGAAGAAAATAAAAGAAAGAGGACTTAATTGATAAAATAATTTTTTAGAATTAAATTGTACCTTCGACGACGTTTCGATCTTTATATATTTTAATAATTGCAATT
>NC_060970.1:3546278-3556278 GCF_910589235.1 Vespa crabro | reverse complement strand
TACAATTTACAACGATACATTAGTGTACAATAAAAGGAAAGGGTGAAAGATAATTTCATTTAAGGATTTTCTTCCTTCCATTCTTTCTTTCTTCCTTTTTATTTTCAATGTTTACAAATGAAAATTTATTAATGAGTATTCCATTGTATTTAATTTGATTTAATTTGATTTAATTTGATTTATTTATTTATTTATTTATTTATTTTTTTATTTATTTATTTATTTTTTTTTTTTTTTTTTTTTTTTAATATAAAGAAAATGAGAATTCATTTGAACACAATTTTCATTTATTCAAAAAGCTCCGATATTTTGCGTGACGATTTTTTTTTTTTTTTTTTTTTTTTTTTTTTATACTATAATAATAATAATAATAATAATAATAATCTCTGATTATATTTTCATTCGCCAAATGAATTGCAATACTTCTTGAAAATATTACTTTAACGTTTTATCGTCGATCGAAAAATTTCTAAAATTTACGAAAACGTTCTCGTCGGGTCTTCTTTGCTTTTTCTTTTTCTTCTATGCAAAAAAAAAAAAAAAAAAGATAGAATTTATTATCTTTTTATCATTTTTCTTTTATTTAATTTTTATTATCTCTTTATTTATCGTTTTTTTTTCCTTTCCTCCAACCCGTGAAAATATTTCTCTGTCGTTTCCGTATAGAAAGAGAGAGAGAGAGAGAGAGAGAGAGAGAGAGAGAGAGAGAGAGAAAAGAAAGAAAGAAAGAAAGATAAAGAAAAGAACTACTGACAATATTTATGTTAATCGATTAACAAAGGATAGAGCGAGGAGTCGAGTTTATGATTAAATTAAAATACGTCGTTGCTTTCTTTAGTACGAAGAATAAATGTTTATAAGAAGCACGACATGCGACGTGGTTCTTCCAAGGGTTTTTACTTTTTCATCGAGGGAGGAGAAAAAAGAAAAAAGAAAAAAAGAAAAAAAAAAGAAAAAAGAGAAACGGAAAAAGAGAAAGAAAAAGAGAAAGAAAAACAAGTCGTGGAAGCGAAACTGAGTCGCCACGACTCCGCCCTCTTTGCTTATACCACCAACCCAACCCCCATCCCCTTCCCACAACCCTTATCCTTCCCCTTAAACCACCCCAACGAACTTGTATCGTGTTAACGATTATTTTCCATATATTCATTCTTTACCTTCGTCAATTTCCTCTCGTATTTCCTGTGGTAATAAAAAAAAAAAAGGAAAAAAGAAAAAAAAAAGAAAAAGAAAAAAAAAGAAAATAAAAAAGAAAGGAACAAATGGAATCAAATCGGTTGAAAATTTATTCATTTATACAATCTAATTCCATTTTTTATTATCAACCTCATTAATAAATTAGATTTACTAAATAGGGTATTTTATACGTTTCATTTTTCATTCCCTAAGAAGTTTTGTTTGTTTTATTATTATTATTATTATTATTATTATTATTGCTATTATTATTATTATTATTTATTTATTTATTTTATTTCGTTTTTTTTTTTTTCTTTTTTTTTTTGATCAAATTATTCGAGAAACGAAATAGAAAGGGTAAGAAAAATTACGAGGTTTACTTTTTTGATTATTATTTCTTTGATAAAAGATAATCTCGTTCGAAATTGATAATAAAAAAAAAAAAAAAAAAAAAAAAAAGAAAGAAAATAGAAGAAGAAACAAAAGAGAAACGAAAGTAGTTCTCTTGAAGAATCAATTCTTTTTTTTCTTTTTGTTCTTTTTCCTTTTTTTTTTTTTTTTTTTTTTAATCCAAAAATAATTTGTCAAATAGGAAAGAAATAGTCTTGTCTATTAAATAATAAAGAGTTTTTCTTTAATTTCCGAACAAACAATTTATCCGCAATATTTTCTTTGGAAAAAAAAAAAAAAAAAGAAAAAAAGTAACTACTTTCATATCGCGTTCGATTTTGCCTATCGTATCTCCGATCGAAAATTTTAAAAACGAAGAAAATAAACAAATAAATAAACGATTAAATGAGAAATAAATAAAAAAAAGAAAAAAAGAAAAGAATAGAATAGAAACAAAATAAGAAGTAAAAAAGAGAAAGAAATAATGAAAGACAGACAGTAGGAGATAAGAATATTCGTTAGCATGAATGATTGATCGAGTCAGTTTTAAGGCTCGTTCGCAATCTGTCGCGAAGAGAGACGCCTTAAGGATATCAAGTGAGTTGCGTGTGTATGCATGTGTATATATATATATATATATATATCTGCATTTGGAAGACATATACCGAGTGAGTCACTTGAATTAGAAATTCCTTAAGAAGAATACACAACGTTCGAAGATGGTCACATTTATATTTTCATCGTAAAAAAAAAAAAAAAAAAAGAAAAAGAAAAAGAAAAACCAAAAAATCGAGTCCTGTTTAAAAGAACAAAATCGAAGTAGCATTTATTCATAAAAATTTACGATTATGACAAAGAGATTGTCATTAATTACATCGACGAACTCGTGATATCGAATGCGAACAATAAATTTTTATTGAAGGATAAAACAAATTTGGTATGTTTTTTTAAAGAAAATGAACGAGGAATTAATAAAGTTTGTATTGTATTCTATTTCTCTCTCTCTCTCTCTCTCTCTCTCTCTCTTTTTTTTTTTTATATTCAAATGACCTATCGATATATATATATATATATATATATATATATAGTAGATACGCACAATCACGTACGTACGTATGATACGTGAATATATACAAATACATGCAAAGATATATCTATGGAGTTCACGAATTCTGCACGTGCGCAAAGGGCCAAACAAATCCGTAGATATTCGATCGATTCGAAGTAAAGAAGTATAACTTGGTACACGTGCAGTATCAGTATCAATAACATCATAAGAACTAGTATCACCACAAGTATTAATATCAGTACTAGTACCAATGTATCAGTGCCAATGTATCAGTACCAATGTACCACTATCAGTAACAAAACTAATACCAATACCAGTAAAAATGTACCAGTATCAATACCAATATCAGTACCAGTATCAATGTACCAACACTAGTAGCAATACCAATATCAATACCAGTACCAATGTACCATCATCAATACCAGTATCAATATATCAATACCAGCACCAGTACCAGTACAAGTACCAATGTACCAGAGTTTTAGTGTACCAGTTCCAGTGTACCAGTACCAATGTATCAACACCAGCATCAGCACCAGTACCAGTACCAATGTACCAGAGTTCCAGTGTACCAGTTCCAGTGTACCAGTTCCAGTGTACCAGTACCAATGTATCAACACCAGCACCAGCACCAGTACCAGTACCAGTACCAGTACCAGTGTACCAGTTCCAGTGTACCAGTACCAATGTATCAACACCAGCACCAGTACCAGTACCAGTACCAGTACCAGTACCAATACCAGTACCAATGTACCAGAGTTCCAGTGTACCAGTACCAATGTATCAATACCAGTACCAGTACCAATGTACCAGTTGTTCAGTGTACCAGTATCATCAAAGCTATCTGCAATTTAGTTAGCTAGTTAGTTACGAGAAGAGATCAAATCTTTGGTACCGGAATCACGGTAGAAATTGAAAGGAGAGAATCGAGAATAAAAATCAAGAAAAAAGAAAAAAGGAAAAAATAAAAACGAAAAAGAACGAAGAGAGAGGAAGAGAGAAAAGAAGAAGAAACGAGTCTGAGATATATATATATATATATATCTATATATTATCTAAAGAGGGAAAGAGGAGAATAAAGAGAAAAGAAGGAAAAGAAAAGAAAATGAGAGAGAGTAAGAGAGAGAGAGAGAGAGAGAGAGAGCACGCGCTTGGAAAAACGTCGAACCCTATGCAGCAGCCAGTTTAAAAAAGCCGAGTGCTCTCTTGACCCCGATCCGTGATGCATTTCTTCTCTCGACCGATCGAAACTCGACCTTGCCAGACCACCCTCATCTCACCTCACCTCATCCCACTTTACCTCACCTCGCCATCCCTCGTCTCGTCTCAGTTAACCTCACCCATCTTCGCCTCGTCACTCACCGACAATCCATCTACTTTTCTTCTAATTCGAGAATTTTAAAACACCATCCCTCGACCCATCTTACCCCACCCCCTCCTCCCTCCTCGCACTCTTCAACCATAGCCCACCTCAATCGACCCATCTGTCAATTTTCTTGATGAATTTTATTTTTTAATTTTGAAAAGCATTTTAAAACGGGATGGGATGGGGTGAAGTGGGGATAGGGTGGGATGGGGTTGAAGTTTAATCGGAATTTTCTTATTGAATAAAGAAAGAAACTCTAAGAGGAAAAAAAAAAGGAACTAAAGGAATATGGGAAGAAAGAAATTAAGAAAGAAAAAATTCAAACTTTTTCCAATTAGAACAAATATTCAGGAAGTATTAGTTATATTTATATTATTATATTATTGTTATATTATTAATATATATATATATATATTAATATAGAATATACTATTGTAAATTTAGTTTTAAAAATTTAGTATTATTTTATTATTTAGTATTAATATATACTTAAAAAAATATTAATAATGAAGGTATTCTTTTTTAAGCAAGTGCAACAAAAACAAGAAAAAAAAAAAAAAGAAAAAAAAATTGCCAAAATAAATTCCTTCCTTTTTCTTTTTTTTTTTCTTTTTTTTTTTTTTAAACTATCGACATACACTTATATATATATATAGGTGAAGAAAAAAAATAAAATAAAATAAAACAAAAAGAAAAAAGAAAGAAAAGAAAGAAAAGGAAGACAAATAAAAATTGCAAAAGGAAGTCGAAGTAGTTAAATAAAATGAAGGAGTACTAATGGTACATTACGAGTAAACCAATTTAAAAGAAATCACAAGGCGATGTAACCGTTTAATATTATCCAACTTGTTATTGCGAAGTTACCGATGCCGAGATGTAAAAAAAAAAAAAAAAAAAAAAAAAAAGAAAAGAAAAAAGAGAGAAAGAGAGAGAAGAAAAAGGGGGGAAAAAAAAGAGAAAAACAAGAAAAAAGAAGAAAAGAAAAGAAGAGAAAAAGAACGTGAACAAGAGAAAAACAAAAGAGGAAAAAAATAATTCGTTCGATATCATTGACAATGAATTATAACTAATACATTCTGAGACGTACATATCTCAGATAGATTTACATGCACTATGCAGGATATAATCAAGGACTCTTAACCGCTACAAACGTGCATACTACACGATTACGTATGTATATGTCAAATATAGTATAATATCAAAGATGCGTTGTCACAGAGAATTTCAATCCTTTTTTTTTTTTCTTTTCTCTCTCTCTCTCCCTCCCTCTCTCTCTCTCTCTTTTTGTTCCCTCTTCATTTTTACCTTACACTTAAATAACAAATTAGCTGGCTAATTATAGACGTGGACTTCCAATTGGTATAAGAAAGGATAATATGAAATTAGCTTATGCTTATAATGTCCTTTAACGCCCACATCCCGTTTCTAATTTCGAGTATTATAAATACGGTTGGGTTTACATCCTCTTCATGTATTTCGCATAGTAACGTATCGTTGAGAGCAAGCAATTCGTAAGAAATAAAAAGGGAAAACAAAAAGCAAGAAAAAAGAAAAAAAAAAATAAAAAAAAAATAAAATAAATAAATAAAGAAGAATTCGTGCCTTTCCTTTTGTCGGGTCGATTTAACTTTTCTTTTTTTTTTGGTTTTGTGAAGAAAAGAAAAGAAAAAAAAAACAAAAATCAAATATCAAAAAAAAAAAAAAAAGAAAATGGAAGGAAAATTATTCTTCGCCGTATTTGTTGTTCTTGTTTCGATGAAGAATGTTAATGCCGGGGTAAGTGTCGTTTCTTCTTCTTCTTTTTCTCTTTCAAGTATTTTTTTTTTTTAATTAATTCATTCATTCATTCATTCATTCAATTTGTGAAGTTTAAGTATTAAAAAAAAAAAAAAAAAAAAAAAAAAAAAAAAAAAAAAAAAAAAAAAAAAAAAAAAAAAAAAAAAAAAAAAAAAAAAAAAAAACAAGAAAAAAAACAATGTAAGTAAAAGCATTGATCAAAATTTCGTGTTAGATGGTGATGGGTGGTGGTTCGAGGGTGATTTTTAGATCACTATTAAAAAAAAATCAATTTATTCTTCTCCGTTCGTTTTAATTTCAAATTCTATATATTCTTTTTATTTTACTTTCTTTTCTTTTTTTTTTTTCGCAAATAATAAAAATCACGCGTCTAAATTGAAGAATTATGAGCTCAAGTACATGCTTAAAAAGGGTGACTCGAAAATACTGTGATTAATTTCTTTTAAAATTATTTAAGAAATTTTTGGCCTGTTTTCTACATATCTGATCGATGTATATATATATTTGTGCGTACGCGCGTGTGTGTGTGTGTGAATGTATTTATTGCGTGGGTCGTGACACGACTTCTTGGCATCGTTCTCTCTCTCTCTCTTTCTTTCTTTCTTTCTTTCTTTCTTATCGCGAAAATCGATTTTAGAAGTCGTTGACACCGAGACAGACCTTGTAAATCCTCCCCCATTTTTTGTTGTCACTCTTACTGTTGTTATTATTATTAGAATTTATTTATATATTTCCAATCGTCTATAAACGAGTTACGTCCGTAGTAATATTAGCATGAAATTATTATTATTATTATTATTATTATTATTATTTCATTATTTATTTATTTGTTTATTTATTTATTTAATTACCTTTGAATTAATTTTCAATATGACATCTTCCAAATTTCAATATCGATCGATTAAAACGTATCAACTGATACGTTTATAGTTATAGTTTTAATTAATGTCATTTTTTTATCTTACTCTTTTTTATTTTTTTTTTATTTTTTTTTTATTTTTTTTTTTTAAATAAAATACATAAAAAAATATTGCCGCAAAATTTGTTCTTACACTTTGAGCTATATTTAATCGATTAATGTTAATTATTATTTTAGCCATGTTATTTATTTATTTATTTATTTATTTATTTATATTTCTTTTCTTATAAAATACGTGAAAAAAATATCAGTTCGAAATAGTTAATATGTTTTTTATATTTTTTCTTTTTTCTTGTTATTTTTTCGAGATAATAATTTCTATATTTTTAATTATACAAATGCATGCATATAAAAACACATAGATAGACGCACACACACATAGGACACACATACAATTGATATATCAATTATTGTTAATAATTTTATAAATTGTTATTGTTTATATATATATATATATATATAGGCTTGTGTCCGTGTAATCTGTTCGACAAATAAAATTCTTCTCGGTTGTATTAATGTTAAAAAAAAAAAACTTTAATTAAATACAAACACACATGCATACATACATACATACATACATACATATATATATACATAGTACATGATATAAGTTTCTCAAGGTAATTTTATTCATGTTACGTCCCTGACGTCGAATACCACAAAATCGATATTAGTTGGCCGCTGCCACCGCGACAGATAAGATACCGAAGAGTATCCTCTATTTCTATTTCATATTGAACACATACGTCAATTTTTATTGTATACAACGACTCGATTAATTTAATATCAATAATAATTAATAATAAAGGAAGGAAAAAAAAAAAAAAAAAAGGAAAGAGGAAAGGGAAGAAAAGAAAAATTATCCTTTTGATGTTTAAAATTAAAATTTTCATGGAAACTTTGAAGAATACGTAATTATAAAAAATTTATGAAATCAAAAAAAAAAAAAAAAAAAAATTGTTTGAGATAGATTTTTTTTTTTTTTTTTTTTTTTTTTTTTTTTTTAATTTATAAAAATTTCTTTGGGTTTTTCTTTTTTTTGTTTTCGTTTAATCAAGTAGGAAGAAAACGACGGAGCCGTTTCTTAATTTTGAAAAATAAATAAAAATGAGAAAAAAGCAAGATAGTATAGAAAAAAAAATTACATATTCTAATCATTTTTCTTAATCTCTTTCATTCATCTCTTCGCTCATGTTTATTTGAAGAGAATCGAATCTCTCTTGATTTCGAGATTACGACGCATTATTAATCACTGTGAAAATGCTTTTAGTAGAAGGAAAAATGATTCTTGGATAACGTAACAGTTATAGAATTATGTCTAATCATCGTTTATAAACAAAATGTTTTTTTCTTCTTCTTTTTTTTTTTCTTTTTCTCAGAATTATAAGTATAGCCATGGAAAAATTAAAATGTCGTCATTAAAAAGTTTATCTGTCAATATCACTTTTTTACTCTTCTTTTTTTTTTTTTTTTCTTTAATATATTTAAAAAACAAAATTTTCAAATATCTTCGCAATGAATAATTTTCAAAATTGTGCATTGTAATTGAAGATATTTACGACGAAAAAAAAAAATTTATGCTAAATAAATTAATGATAAGTTAAACGAGAGAATATCATTGTCATGGTGAAAAAGTGAATAAGTCGAAAAAATAACAAAAAAAAAAAAATAAAAAAAATAAAAAAAAAAAGAAAAAAAAAAGAAAAAAGAAATAAAGAAGAAACAAAAGGAAAGACAAAATGAAAAAAAAAAAAAAGAAAAGAAAAAGAAAAAAGGGGAGGAGGGAGAACGGAAAATCACTCGCATATATAAAATGTTAAAATAAATTTTTCTAAAGTTTGATCAAATTTTGATATGATTAAGCCTCCAGATTGGGTACCCTCAGAATTGTTAGACATGGTTGCCGGAGATAAGACTCGTTGCATGGAGGAACATGGAACAACGCAAGGTAAGCAATTAAAAATAAATGAATAAATTAATTAATTAATTAATTAATTAAATAAATGGCGGACAAGAATTAATGGATATTTTTTGCAAGTTCAATCATTAAAAAAAAAAAAAAAGAAAAAAAAATTAGTCAAATGGCGGATAAGAATTAATTAATGATGTTTTTTTTTTTTTTTTTGTTGGACAGCTTTGATCGATCAAGTAAACGATGGAAATCTGGTAAACGAACGATCACTATCCTGCTACATGTTCTGCATGCTAGATGCTTTCAGTCTGGTAAATTTAATCTTTAATCTTAATCGTTCGTCTTTAACTATTCGCATAATTTCTAGAGACATCTTCTTTTCTTTTTCTTCTTTTTCTATCCTTATTCTTTTTTGTTTTTTTTTTCCTTCTCACAGATATCATATGTATGTATATATTTGTTTATTTATTTATTTATTTATTTATTTATTTATTTATAGGTGGACGAAGAAGGTAATTTAGAAGCGGAAATGTTGTTGGGATTCTTGCCGGAAAATTTGGTGGCACAGGGCACCGAAATTCTCAATGCCTGTGCCAAACAGGGTAAATATTTGTTTCGATATTATTTATTTCTTTAAAAAATACAAAAAGAAAAAAAAAAAAGGAAAAATAAAAAGTACAAGAAAAAAAAGCTAAAAAAAAAAAAAAAAAAAGATTCGCGCAAGCGTACACTTACGAAAATAATGAATTATTATTTCTAATTCGTTTCTTAACAATACAAAAAAAAAAAAAAAAAAAAAAAAAAAAAAAAAGAGAGAACAAAAATAACTTTAACACTTTTATTTCTTTATTACATACTTAACAGATAAAATAATATCATCAGAGTTGCATACGGTAAAGTTTATAGGTACTTAAAGTAATAAACGAAAAAAAAAAAAAGAAAAAAAGAAGAAGAAGAAAAAGAAAAAGAAAAAGAAAAAGTAGAAAAAGAAAAAAAAAAGAGAGAGAAAAGAAAAAGATAATACAATTATTACTCTTTCATTCTTCCTATTTACTTTTTTGTTTTTGCTTTTTCCACATTTTTATTGGACCAAATCAGACGGAGCGGATGGTTGCGAAAGGGTATTCAAAGTTGCACAATGCGTCCAACAAAAAGTTCCCGAGGTAAATATACTTTTTTTTGTTTGCTTTTTTTTTGTTTTGTTTTTTCTTGCTTTCTATAAACACACACAAAACTATTTTTAATTCGCTACATTCACCCCCCCCCACAAAAACAAACGACAAAAGAGAAGTACAAGCCAAAAACGTGAAAACAAAAAAAAACAAAAAAAAGAAAAACAATTCAACATTAAAAAAAGAAAAAAAAAATATA
>NC_060970.1:3531278-3533778 GCF_910589235.1 Vespa crabro | reverse complement strand
CATTTTCGCGGGCCCATTGGTCGACATCGTTTTCGACATCGACAGCGCCCTCATGTTCGTTTATTAACGATCAGAGTACGTACTTACTTACGTATATACGTAACGCGTACGTTCTTCTTCGTATTAATTCGATATAAGTTCAGCCGAATAAATTAGAAAACATTTGAAACTATAAGAGAAAATATATTTACGATTTTTGTGTATTTTTAAAAAGTCGAAGAGATTTTTATTTTGGTACTTTTTTTTTTTTCTCTCCTTTTCTATTCTTTTTTTCCTTTTTTTCTTTTAATTTATTTATACATTTATAACCTTTATTTTACGCACGAAGGAACACGTTTGTCTGTGATATCTCGATAGTGATGATTCTTTTTCTTTTCTCCCCTTTCGATACTCGATTCCGATTGGTAGAAATGCTTAGGATCATTTCTATTGGTCGTTCTCACGACCAATAGAACATTACATGTTCTTCGTTTTAGTAAGACGTAATTTATCGGTAAACTAGATCTCTTTTTTTTGAATACAGGAAAATATTTAATTTATTTGGAAGATCAGACGAATTTTTATTGTGATGTTTATATTTTAATATAATATGTGTATGTGCGTATGTATGTGATTCTTTAATGACGACGATTTTGTAATTATAATTCTTAATTTTGATTGGTCAAAATATTTCGTTAATGCCTATAGACGATACGAAATATGCGTTTCTATATTCAAGATTTTTCACGAAGATATTTTATAATATCGATTTTAAAATGTAAGCGGTATCGTTATAAAATACTTTTCATTTTTTAAAAATTACATTTTTATTAAGTGATTTATTTGATATTCAATTAATATCTCTCGCATTTTATATTTATTCGGAAAATACGATTTATCCTTTCGTATATTTTATTAAACAAATATCATTATATCTGGAGAATATATATATATATATATTTTTTTTTTAGATAGGATATCTTAATAAAAGTAAATTAAAATATTTATTACATAAAATAACTACAAAAATCTTCTTAATATTTTCATCTTGCAAAAAGTAACCTTCTTTTTTTTTCCCTACAATCTAATGATTTATTTTTTTCTCTTTCTTTTTATTATAATGGTTTTAGCTATTAAATGATGATTAAATTATCTCTGTAAATACATTTCAGAGTGATTAAGATGTTTAATCGTCCAATAAGTATCCCTGTCCTGCATATAATCTCGTTTAAATGTATAATTGCTTACGCACTTATGATCATTTTTTATAAAATTAATAAACCTCTGGCTTTTAATTTCTTCCTTAATATTAATGCCTGGTAAGTAATGTATAATAAATTCCAATTCTACAGTTTTCTTTTCTATAAGAAAATATATATGAAACAAAATGTCTATTTAATAGGTATAAAATCATTCTAATTTCTATATCAATTCAATTACCTTCTGATTCTATTGAGCAGTTAATATTATAAGGCAAGCATAATAATATATTATCTTCTGTCATAGCAATAAGTTTTCTTTCCTCTTCTGTTAATGTATTCACTTTTAATTTTAAGATATCTAATACATAATCATCTACAAGATTTTCTAATGAATCATAATCTTTATTTGATAATGCTATGGATACCATTGATGCAGCCTAAAAGTAATTTTATTAATTAATTTTATTATTATTATATCTTTAATAAAATTTACATTAATGAAAAAAATTTTAATTGAAAAATTATAATTGATAAATTTTTATATAATATTTAACTTACTTTTTTAGCAGATTCCATAATATCCTTAATCTTAAAATCTGAATCCTTTATTATATATGGTATACATACTTCATACCATTGTATTTTAATAAAATTAAAAAATGATTGTGTGATATAAATTGGACCAGGTATGAGCTGTGGTAAAACTATTTTTCTCTTATTATTTTCATTTTGTGAAAAATTTCTATATATTATATTTCCTTTGGAGGTTATAGATGGCAATATTAATTCTTTAGATTGATATCCTTTCATTCCCAATATACAATTATTATATGCTACGGATACGTACAAGTTTCGTAAATCTAATCGCGTAATAGTCCTTTTAATAACCACAGCCAACATTTTTAATTTCTAATACAAAATGTGTATTATTCTTCAGCATCTATTTATATGTAAGCCAACAGTATATAGTATACGTATAACATGGATACATACGAAAATATTTTCAATACTTTTTTTTTTTTTTTTTTTTTTCTTAATCATCTTTACGATTAATTTTATTATTTTATCATTAATTCTCTGATAAAATATTTCCTATATATCGTAATAACAATTATTCTTTCATTTTGTTAAATATATTAATGATACAGGGAAAATATAAAGATATATTTTTAATTAATACAATATTTTGCAATAATCTTTAATAGAATTATTAAACGTATATGAATATTAATTCATTTAAATGATATTTATATTCATTCATTCATAGATATAAACATTAATATCTATTATTTAATCTTACAATGTTTTTGAATTTCGCG
>NC_060970.1:3501278-3526278 GCF_910589235.1 Vespa crabro | reverse complement strand
ATAACGTCATGAGCACAACGAGCTTCCTCTAAGCTAGCTTCTTCTACGAGCTGAGCTAATTCCTGTTGTGAAATTAAACTTGTACTGCTAGCCAATGAACTTATACTACCAAATTGTTCGCTACAAAATCTTTCAGTGTCCGTTTCCGTTCCGATCGATGATACATTCTCATCAATGCTACTGTCCAAACTTGGAAATCGATTGTGAGACGAAACTGGTGTTACCTGTTGTTGATTTTGACCATTTGTTGTAGCATCAATTTTATCCAAGGCCTTTTTCATGTCTGTCACACTGACGCTACGTCTACCTAAACTTCTAGCAGTTGGTATCTTTGACGTATTGCTCTTTAATTTTTCTGTTATTTCTGTATCGTCATTGTTATCAAAGATCCTTGATCTACCTAACGTTGGAATCTTTGAGATGAACGTTTTATCCTCTCGCCAGGTATCATTAGTATTCGTTGATGTCTTTTTGTTAAAACGATTAATGTCTCTTGATTCTGAAAAAGGTCTTTGCGACGACAGACCACTTCCATTTTCTGTTCTACCTTCGATACTTTGCGTTCTTAACAATTTTGGAGATGGACTTTCTACCTTTGCACTTAATATGTCCTCTAAGCTCATTTGACTTTTTGATCTACCAAAACTAACATCGTCGACATGTATAGCCGATCTTGATCTACTTCTAGTTGTTAGAATAGTCAATAGATCATTTTGATCATCCTGCGTCTTTTTTATTGGTGAAACAACTTTACACCTCTGTTTCATAGTTTCTTGTGAAATTTCTTCGGTTTCCTTTTGAACAGGTCTATTTTTCAAGGCTATATCATTGGAATTGTATTCGTTCGTTGTACCACGTGATACAGTTTGACTTTTCAAGGTCACCGGATTGACCTTTTCCATCGTATTAACTAACTTCTCTTCTGCCGCCGATCTAGCCAAAGCTTTTGCCTCTGCTCTAACCCATTTCTTCAAATCGTTAGAAGGTTCCAACATTTCTGATTTTGGTGGTCTCACGGCCGGTGTAATGATGGTTCTTTTAGGTGGCAATTTAGGTTCTTCGATTTTTTTCTGTAATTGATCATCATCCTCTAAGAAAGAATCGGTAACTTCAATATAAGCTATTTTAATATCCTGTTTAACTTGGACACCATTGTTAGGATTATTTTTCCTTCTGATGGTTCCACTATTTTCAGGATTTGTTTCCTCTTCGTCGGTAAATTTTCTTTGGATTAATGGTGAACCATTCAAGTCTCTACCACTTCTACATCTTGCACTTGCCAATATATTTTTTCTATTTATCGCTTCAACGCTTTGCGGCTTGAGTACTCTTCTTGATAAAGATTCAGCGCTGGCCTGTGAACCCGATGTCAAGGTCGACGAGGTACTACAATTCGTTTCTGTACTATTTGATCTTCTCAATGTTTGCCTTTGAGGAATTTGTGAATTTCTCGCTGTATTATCTATTGGCTGAGGTGAACGTGGATTAGAACTGGTACTACTACTGCTAGACGATGATGATCTTTCCGACGAGACGTATGTTCTTTCGTTATTGAGAATATTTCCTCTGGCATTATATTGTTCCGTATTATTTATCGTTTCATTTTCAGTCTTAACATAAGCTTTATTCGAGGTATCTATGATGAATGAACGACGTTGATAATTCAATTCCGTTGAAACGTATGATCTTTCAGATGATACCGTTGATCTTTCCGATGGAACAGGTGACATTGGTGGACTGAAACCACGTGATATACTACTCTGAGAGCTACTAACTGCCGAATCATTGTCGGAATCGTCATAATCATTACGCGTTTTTCTCGGTCCATTTATTCTCGATCTGCCACGTAAAACGTCCGGCGAATTATTCGCCGATAGAAATTCAAAACTATAATCGCTTCTCGTCGGGCTACAAATACTTTCTAAACTTTTAGGAGGTTCCGATATATTATTATTACCTCCAGCATTTACAATTGGATTATTTCCTTGTGAATTTTTCGTCGTATAAGCGGAAGAATTAATCGTATTACCGGATGAACCATATACCGTTAAGCTTTTCCTTTTAAAAGCTGGCGAATATTTTGAATTTATCTGAGGTGCTGGCATTTTGAAAGATGTCGTAGCCTTTAACGGGACACTCGCTGAACTTGTATTACTTGCTATAGAACTTTGCGATCCCCATTTGTCCTGTATATTTGCTTTAGGTAACTGCAAAATTAAGAAAGAAAAAAAAAAAAAACAATTATGTATATATATAAATATATAATCACAATATCATAATAATGTAATAATCAATCAATATTATTAATGATCTTTATTCTCTCTTTTTTTTTCTTTTTTTTTCTTTTTTTTTTGTGTATTTTATTCTTTAGACCAACCTGACTGAGTAATATGGAGTTACGTGATTTAATCTCTGGCAAATCAACGATCGGCTGTTCGATAGTTACAGTTTCCTTTTCGGGAATCACCAAACCGCGTAACTTTGAGATAGATCGTCTTCTCTGTTCGATCAATTGATTCAAACTGGTTCTTCTCATATCTTCGCTGTTCCTTCTAAAAGTTGATGCCAAGGAATTCGTTCTTGACACTTGATTGTTACAATTAATAACATCAACATTGTTAATCGATGTACGTTCTTGTGCGAATGAACTTGATCCTGAGAAACTTGTTGCACGAGTTAAAATTGGCGTAGACGTTGTTTTAATTGGATTAATGGATATTTGATTGTTCAATAACGATGAATATAATTTCGTTGTACATTGTATATTATTATCAGGGGAGGATGGGATTGTACCAGACGTGGTGGAATATGATTTTGTTGTTAACGATGTAAGATAATTGTTTGTATCATTTGTAGTAGTCATCGTCATCGTTGGTTTTTGTGGTACTGGTGGTGGTGACGATGACGATGACGATGACGACGACGATGATGATGATGATGATGGTGATACAGTCGCCACTCCCATCCCCGTACCTGCCGTCATCGTAGTCGTCGTCAATTTGTTATTACCAGGATATCTCTTGTTACAGGGTGTAACAATTTCTTGGGAAAAACATTTGGAAGAATCGGTAAGATCGAAGGAACTTTGAGTTCTATCAGAAAAGAATGAAATCCTTTCCTTTTGATTCGACGTTTTATCATCGTTACATACGTCCTCGCTCGATTTATATTTCGACAATTTCCTAACATTACTGGTTACATTTGATATGTTTATCGCATTGTTAGGAAACAAAGGTGCATCCAAGCTACTTTGCGATGAGAACATTGCAATCTTATCTCTGACCGATCGTTCAGATTTGTCGTCCTGTCTCCATGGATCAACGTTCAATGAAAACTTTTTCGATGATTGTTGATGATCAATGATATTATTACTTCTACCCTGTGAACTCGTTTGTTCCAATTTAGGTGGACCTAAAATTAAAAATTAAATCAATAAATAATGAAATAATTATCGTTATCTTATATAACATCTTTCTAATTATTATATAATTAGGATCCAAGAGGATTTAATTCAAAAAGATAAAAGAAAATTACTGACAAAATAATAAAATTTCAATCGTTAAACCTGTTAATGGTAATGGTGGTGGAACTTCGTTAGAAATTTCCTCGGTACGAATTTTTATCTCCGTCTCGATCGTTGGTAGATCTTTATGATAATACGCAGCTATTTCAATTTTCTTTTCCGAAATCAATATTGTCTCTCCGTTCGTAATCGTTGATACCATTTCGGATTGACTGTTATGACCTATCGGATTGGAGAAATTTCTATTTCCAGATTTTTCATCCAATCCCGATTCAAAATAATTATTTTTATCGCTCCTCGAACCGACAACGTTGTTGCTGTCGTTCGTGAGCACTTTGAAATTGTCTTTAACTGCGAACGATTTTTTATCATTTTCGTACAAACGAAAACTATTGTTTTCTGTGTTATTGTTGTTGTTGTTGTTATTATTATTATTATTATTATTATTATTATTATTATTATTATTATTATTGTTGTTGTTGCTGTTGTTGTTGTTGTTGTTATTGTTCATCGTCATTGTAGTTGCCATCGGGGACGTGGTAGTGCTCGTTATAGTAGTTGTCGATGAATTCGTTGGAAATCTGTATTCGAGTTGGGTTGCGTTATCATTAGCAAATTCTTGATATGCTGCAGGAAACTCGTCCCCATCTGGGGGCAGCCGTTGACCGCCTCCACAATTATCCATTCTATCATTTACCGAATCTGAAAGGAGAGAAACGATTAAAATATATACATATACATATATATATATATATATATATATATATATATATATAATATGTATGTATGTATGTATGTATGTATGTATGTATGTATGTATGTATGTATGTATGTATGTATGTATGTATGTATGTATGTATGTATATGTATATATGTATATAAGTATAATATTTTAAAAGCGTAGGCTGTGATTTATGTGTAGGTAGTATTCTCAGAAATTTTCGCTTCATCGAATTAACACAAATCGTTCGAATTTTATTAACGTTCAATGCACAAAAATTCTTAGAAAGTTTTTAAGAATTAATTTCTACTTTTTTTTTTTTTAAGGACTACTTTCGAATGTTCTCCTTTTTTCTTTTTTTTCTTTTTTCTTTCTTTCTTTCTTTCTTTTCTTTTTGATTTGTCCATTGGTTAAAATTAATAAAATTACGATAGACATGGTGGAAGAAAGAAAGAACAAAAAAAAAAAAAAAGAAAAAAAAAGGGGAAGAAAAATTTTTTGATGATTGATTAAAAACAAAACAAAACGAACAAACAAAAAAAAAAAAAAAAAAAAAACAGGAGAAGAAAGAAAAAGAAAAAACTTTCGACCTTTTGAGTAATCTCAAGACGATCCCTTATCAATCGTCGTACTATTCAAGAATTTCAGTTGGCATTATTGGAAACGATTTGGCGTTTCAAGGGAAACGCAAAAAGTAGTTTTGAATAATTCTGAATCAATAAATCAAAGATCAGATAAGAGAGTAAAGGAAAAGGGACGTAGGAACAAGGAAGAGAAATTCCAAAAGTATAATAATAATAATAATAATAATAATAATAATAATAATAATAATAATAATAATCGAATAAAGATCGATAAACTTGGATAGGTCCGTTATGAAATGATCGTACGATTCGATCGAACGATTTTAAGAGATAAACATTCTGAAGCTGTGATATTTCCTGGTTCTCAGAATATTGAAAGGATAAAAATTTTATCATCTCTCTCTCTCTCTCTCTCTCTCTCTCTCTCTACGTGTGTATGTACGTATCAGAAAAGGATACGAGTATCAGAAAGAGAGAGAGAGAGAGACAGAAAGAGAGATAGAAAGAGAGAGATAGAAAGAGAGAGAGAGAGAGAGAGAAAGAGGTGTGACAAAGAGAGCCTGATGGTACAGACGAGCTATTAGCAAACTAACGGTGCATTATCATCTTCGCATTCCTGGGAATCCTTCCTACGATTCGCTTTTAACTGCGAATCGAGTTCTTCGCAAGCGAGCACAAGCCAAGTAAGTAAGTAAATAAGCAAGCAAGCAAGCAAGCAAGCAAGCAAGCAAGCAAGCAAACAAGCAAGTAAATAAGCAAGTAAGCAAGTAAGTAAACAAGTAAGCAAGCAAGCAAGCAAGTAAAGCAAGGAGGAAGCAAACAAGTAAAGGAAGCAAGTCAGGTAAGCGAATAAACGAAGGATGGAATAATGGAAGGAGTAAAATGCCCTTCCCACTTTGGCCAAAGATGGCTGTGCGAACTACGAAGGACACGCGTCTTCGTGGAGAGCGTTAAAGCCTTTTTAATCGCGAATCGGAGAAGCCGGAATTTTTTTTTCTTTCTTTCTTTCTTTCTTTCTTTCGTTCTCTCTTTCGTCCTTTTTCTTTTTTCTCTTTTCTTTTTTGTTTTCATTTTTTTCTTTCGAAGGAACGAAAGAAAAAAAAAAAAAGAAAGATAGAAGGAGAAGGATTTGTATCATTACGAAATCTTTCTTTTTTCTTTTTTTTTTTTTTTTGTTTGGTCTCTTTCTTTTTCTTTTTTTTTTTTTCTTTTTTTTCTTTTCTTTTTGCTCAAGATGACTTTTGAAAGATCGAAGAACGAGTTTATGTTACATTTTAACGGGGCCCGTTTATCTTTCGTTCCACTGCTTTTTTTTTCCTTTGTTGTTTCTTCGTCTCTCTCTCTCTCTCTCTCTCTCTCTCTCTCTCTCTCTTTTTCTTTTCTTTCTTCGTTGTCCTGTACTCATTTAAACGTCCGAGCTTTTTTTGTTTTTTTTTCTTTCTTTCGTCCTCGTCGGAAGGAAACCTTCGATCCGATATTTTCGCAATAATTTTCATGATAATAATTTGAATATTTCAAATAATTCATTTAAAGACGACGTCGTCGTGTTGTAATGATCGATTAAATCAAATGATCGTGTTAAACTCGATCAAAATTAAATCTCGTGCGATACTCGACAAGAAAAAAGAAAAAAGAAAAAAGAAATAACACGTCGATCGTTACTCGACGAAATATGCATTTCGATTGAGGAACGAAAAAGAGAAAAGGAAAAAGAAAAAAAAAAAAAAAAAAAAAAAGAAAAAAAAGAGAGATGAAAAAATAATGAAAGTTATATGCAACGTTAATATCTAATTTTATGTAAAAATTTTCGAATGAACAACTATCGTATTACTCCAGCTATGATATTATGATAATAATCGTGAAAGAATTAATCACAACGCATAAACTAATAAGTCAATAAATAATAAAAGCGTTTTAATGCAGAATGTATTATGCATTTTTTGTTGTTTTTTGTTTTGTTTTTTTTTTTTTCTTTTATCGTGCTTGATTGGTTAGTTGATCGGTTGATTGGTTGATCGGTTGGTTGGGTTGGTTGGTTAATTCAAAGAAATTCCTTGGTAAAAGTAATGCATTTTCCGAATGCGTTCGAACGAAAACATAGGTTTGTTTTTTTCTCTCTCTCTCTCTCTCTCTCTCTATCTCTCTCGCTCGCTCGCTCGCTCTCTCTCGCTCTTTTCTTTTTTTTTTGTTTTATTTTTAAGCGATCGATATGTATGCGTATAAGAGAGTGCAGGAACGCGGTGCGTTAACGTCAATGATTAAAATGAGATATGTGTGTTCTGTTAGTATGAATGTATGTATGTATGTGTGTATGTAAGGTGTGTATGTATGTATGTATGTATGTATATATATACAGGGGGTGTGCATTCGTGTGAACGGCCGATCGGACCATATTTGTACCGATATCAGGGACAACGTGCGTCACCGTGTATATATATATATATATGTATGCATGTATGTACATATGTATATATGTATTTACATTAATTCCTATGCAAGTTCTCTTTTTCATAGGAGAGACGAATGCAAGACGTTTGCGAATTTCACATACGAGAGGAAAACTTTCTTCGATTTTTATTTCTTTTTCTGTTTCTTTTTTATGTTTTTTTTTTTGATTATTATTATTATTATTATTATTATTATTATTATTATTATTATTATTATTATTATTATTAGGATTATATGGATTATTTTCATTCGAAAATTAAATCGAGAGCTATGCGGCTATATTTTTGTTATAATAATAATAATAATAATAATAATAATAATAATAATAATAATAATAATAATAATAATAATAATAATAATAATAATAATAATAAATGAGAGTTTGAATAGTTTCTTTCTCTTTCTTTTTTTTTTTTATATAACAATAATAATAATAATAATAATAATGATGATGATGATGATGATGATGATGATGATGGTGATGATAATGATAAAAGAAATTATTTTTTCGTGTTTATCTTTTTTTTTCTTAATTCCAATATATATATATATATATATATATATATATATATATATATATATATATATATATACTTTTTTTTTATTTTTTTCTTTCTTTCCTTTTTCTTTCGTTTTTCTCTTTTGAAAAAAATTTTACCAACGAGAGAAAAAAACAGACTACATGGATAATTACGACGGCATTACTTTTTCATAATACAAACGTCGATTATTTTTCTTCCATATTCGTGATACGCGCGAGCATATATATATATATATATATATATATATATATATATAACGATATGTATGTGCATATAGTTTTATATAAATGATAGTAAAGTGAAGTTTGTTTGAAATAAATGTGTATACGTAATTCGCGTCATGATCAGTGCCAGGCGATTCGTCGAAGCGCAAAGTATTTGAGAGTATTCGACGTAGACATATTTATCATCCATCTCCTCTCTCTCTCTCTCTCTCTCTCTCTCTCTCTCTCTCTCTCTCTCTCTCTCTCTCTAGCTCGTTCTTTTTCTATCTCTTTCTATCTCTCTGCCTCTCTTTTTCTCGTTCATTAACGCACTTTATACTTATCTCGTTAAAAGCATTCTAAGTTCTTAGAAAACGTTCGTACGTACTAACGTTATTAACGTATTCATCTCTCTTCCATTTATTACGAGATTGCGCAAAATGAAATGTTTCTTTTCGAACAGGTTCAATAAAACCTTTTAATTTTGTTATATATCGTAGCTCGATGAAAGGAATATTTTTGATTTAATAAAAATTTAATTACGAAAAGTAATTGATTTTTGAATGGGATTGGAAGAATTATATACAATGAAATAATTTAATAATATTTTCTTTGCTCGAGGGATATATTTTTTTTTTCTCTCTCTCTCTCTCTCTCTCTTTTTTCTTTTTTTTATTTTTTTTTTTTTCAAATAATTGAAACACCGAAACCTTATATGCGTGTATTTTATCAAAAAGAAAAGAAAAAAAAAAAAGAAAAAAGAAAAAAGGAAAAGCAACGAACATTCGTTAGAACGAGAAATGATCTCTTGAAACTTTCACACGTCTGCAATAATATCGATGATCGATCGATTATTATCGATCGCGCGACGATCGTTCTATGATCTTGGTAGAACTTTGACCTTGAAGAACGCGCGCGCGCACGAGATAGAGAGATAGATAGATAGAGAGAGAGAGAGAGAGAGAAAAAGAATAAAGAGATGCGACCACGAACTATTATCTGTTTACAATAATCAATTTCTGTGGAATCATGTTTGAGAATTTGATTTGATGAAGGAAAAAGAAAAGAAAAAAAAAAAAAAGAAAAAAAGGAAAAACCCCAGGAAAGAGATTTCGAATGAAAATAATCAAGAAAATGGAAAAGAAAAATGGAAATCAAATTTGGGAACGACGAAGGATTGGGATAAAGTAGGAAAGGAGATGTAAAATAATGTCTTTAATAAAATGTGAAAGAGAAGAAAGTAAAGAGAGAATAGAAAATATAAACGAATGAATAAAAAATAAAATGTCAAAATGTAATCGGTCGAGTGTGCTTTACTACTTCTTCTTCCTCTTTTTTTTTTTTTTCATCTTTCAATTTAATATACTTTTTTTTATTTGTTCATTTTTCTCTTTCTTTTTTCAATTTCTTTCCTTTTTCCTTCTTTCTTTCTTTTGTCACCACAGAGTTCACGTTTTAGCACAAAGTTCGCGTCAAAGTTCTCTCTCTCTCTCTCTCTCTCTCTCTCTCTCTATCTATCTATCTATCTATTTATCTATCTGTCTATCTCTCTTTTTGTTTCTTGCACATGTACGAACAAACACACACACGCACATACACATACACACACATATACACAAATACACGGGGCACACACAAGCACGAAGGTCAAACTTTTTCAAATCCCTTTTTTAGAATGCGATTAGATAGAGAGAGCATTACCTTTGGGACAATGTTCCTGTAGCGCATGCTTTATAATATTCACTTGAGAACTATGATATTGATGGCGATTGTCTTAAAAGACAAGGATAAAGATGAAATATGATGATGATGATGATGATGATGATTAAAGATGAAGATCAAAGTTGAAGAGGAAGAAGGAGGAAGATGAAAAGAAAAAAAAGGAAAAAAGAAAAGAAAAAGAAACAAGAAAACGAGAAAACAGATATTAAAATGAAAGGGGTGGAGGTGGTGGTGGTGGTGGTGGTTGGGGGGGGGAGTGGAGTGCGGTGGGGGAAAAAAACGAAGGAGCAAAAAAATTCAATTTTTTTTCCTTTTTTTTTCTATTTTTTTTCTTTTTTTTTTTTTTGAGAAGAACAGGACAAATAAAAGAACAGGTCTTAGAAAATTCTAAAGAATTTCTTTAAAGTTTTAGGCATTCTCTCTAAAGTTGTTGGACAGAGAGAAAGATATATATATATATATATATGAGAGAAAGAGAGAGAGAGAGAGAGAGAGAGAGAGAGAGAGAGAGAGAGAGAGAGATAGAGATAGAGAGACTGGTTGCTGATGGTGTCCAAGTCGACTGTCGTTGTTAGGGATAGCTCGCAGAGGGACCAAACACGAAGAAGAGAGAAAGAGAGAGAGAGAGGAAAAGAGAGAGAGAGAGAGAGAGAGAGAGTGATTGAGGAGGAGGAGGAGGAAAAGGGAGAGGACTCGTTCTTACCGGCAAGAAGGCTCTCGTAAGACTGGACGACATTGCTCCTCGAGGCCAGCTTCCGTGGTTAGCACAACCATCGGCCGTTCCTTTCCGTTCAAATGATAGAGAGAGAGTGAGAGGGACAGAGAGAGAGAGAGGAACAGAGAGAGAGAGACAGAGAGAGAGAGAGAGAGAGAGAGAGAGAATATGTCGAGGAGAAGAGTGCTGGTTCGCGTCTCTACGAACTTCTTACTTTTTTCCTTTCGTCTCTTTTCTATTAATTTTTGTATTCTTTATTTTTGTTAATCTTCTTCTTCTTCTTCGTTGTTATTGTTGTTGTTGTTGTTGTTATTCGCCTTTTTCGTTTACTATTTTTTCTTTTTTTATCACTTTCTTTTATCTTCACTGTTTGTAATTTTTTTTCCTTCCTTCCTTCTTCTTCTTCTTCTTCTTCTTTTTTTTTTTCTTTTTTTTCTGTATCTCTCTCTCTCTCTCTCTCTCTCTCTCTCTCTCTTTCTCTCTTTCTTTTCTTTCTTTCTATTTAATTTTCTTTACTTTTCTATCACAACGTTAATTATTTTAACATTTCAACTTATCACTTTAATAACAATTTTAATTCATCGTTACATTTTATTACATTTGCGATTTTATTATATTTTATCGTCAAATCTTCATTTCTATATATCCATCAGATAAATTATCTCCGAGTTAAAAACTTTTTCTTCCCTTTTATTATATCACTTTTAATTTGTTACTTCATTTTCTATTAATTTTAATTTTCTTATTCATTTATATCTATTATTTCATTCGTTCTTCTTCCTTTTTTTCCTATTTTTTTTCCCAACCTCCTCCTCCTCCTCCCACCCCCCTCCGCCCACCACCCTCTCTATTTTCTTTCCTCCTCAATTTAATTCGATTTAATTCCAATTAGACTTTTAATGTTAATTTTAATCTTTATTTTAATTTTCTTCGTAATAGCATGATTTTTTTTTAATTTTTCACTCTCACTTTTCCTTTTTATCCTTTTTTTTATCTTTTGATATTTCATCTCATTTTATTTATTTTTTTTTTATTTTTTATTTAATTCCTCGTATTTTATTTTACTTTATTTTATTTTATTTTATTTATCAGATAGATTTATAGGTTTAATCGAAAGTTATTGCCCGTTAAGTTTACCCTCTTGAGAATGTTAACTGTATTAATTGTGATAAATCATTTTTAAAAAGGTCAAGATTTATTTATCAGACGTGTATGCACACAATACACACACACACACACACACACACACACACACACACATACATACACACACACACAATGATTTATCGTCAAGATGATGTATAAATTGATTAAAGTAATACTTTAAAAACGATTAAAATCTAATTTTCAACAATTATGTGTTCGTTTGCATTAAATATAATTTGATTTAAATATAAATTTTCTTTTTCTTTTCTTCTTCTTCTTTTTTCTTTTTTTTTTTTTTTCTTTTTTGTTCAACGTACGTCAGAAATTTTACTTTTCACAAAAATAATTAAATAAACATTTGAACGTTTTAATTAAATAATTATTATTAACAAAGAAATAGTTTAGAATCGTGATATTTTTATTTTCAATAATTATTACTGTATTCACAAGTTATTAAGGATAATTAATTTTTTGCAAATATGTATTACATTTATCTGTTCTTCTTCTTTTTGTTTTCTCTCTCTCTCTCTCTCTCTCTCTTTTTTTGCCTTTTTTTCTTTAACTTGGTTAATAACAATTTTTAACGAGTACCGTTGTATTTGGTAGAAAATTTTTTTTAGATATCCCCAAAGTCTACAAATCGCGATTTCATACGAAAAATATCGTCACCAAAATGTGATTTCGTGCGAGAATAAAATATATCGTGTTTTGAAACGATATCGGCATAACAACGATCTTGAAACATTTTTACGTTTTAATTAAGAAAAAAAAAAAAAGAAAGAAAAAAAAAAAAGAAAAAAATTGTGGAAGAAACGTAGGAAAGAACGTTGTAAATAATTAACACCGACGTTAAACGTTAAACGTTTATAAACGTAAAGGTTCGATTAATAATAATATAATTTGCAAAGCGTACGTAAGAGAAACGCGCTCAGTTAAGGTTCGCGTTACAACTGACGTGATAAAAAAAAAAAGAAAAAAAAAAAAAAAAGAAAAAAAAAAGAATTGCAAGAGAGAGATAGTCGAACACAGGATGAAATCATCAATGATAATACAACATCGACTCATTTAGAGATACCACCTTAGCGTTCTGTTTTCTTTTTCTTTTCCATCTTTTTCTTTTTTTTTTTTTTCCCACCGTTTCCTTTCCTCTCTCTCTCTCTCTCTCTCTCTCTTTTTTTTCTCTTTTTATATTTTTTTTTTGTCTTCCCTTATCGTAACATCGATCACAATTCTTGTTCGAGACGTTATTACTGCTCAATCGTTGAAAATAACGAGTTCGATTATGCACCTTAGTATCATGTGTTTACTCGTTTCAAGGTAGTATTATTAATCTTTGGCGAATGTGTTAACAATGCGAAGTGTATGACTCAATTCATCACTGTGTATATATATTTTTTATGTTTGAGAGAGAGAGAGAGAGAGAGAGAGAGAAAGAGAAATAAGAGTATTTTGGTCTTTGAAATTAAATTGTCGAATTTAAAAATAAGAACTTTTTTCTTTTTAATTTTTATAATAATAATGATTTGTCATTTATAATAATAATATTAATATCCATAATATAATGATTAGACATTTATGATATGATATTAATTAATGTAAATTAATATAATTATATTTATATATATATATATATATATATAATTATATTATTGCATACTATATTATTTATTATTTTTTTATATAATATATTAATTGTATATTAATTATATCATTTATTAATTATTATATTATATATCAATATTAATATTATTATAACAATATAATTATATATAATTATAAATATAATTTTAAATGTATAAATATAATGAAATTTATTTTCCATAACATAAAAATAATGATAAATAATAATCGATAATTGATAATAATAAATATTTTTATAATTAATATAATAATAATAATAATGATAATAAATAGTATAATATTTCAATAATAATTGATAAATTAATGTAAAATAATAATAGATCGTTGGATTCGTCGAAATAAAAACTATACTAATCGATGATAGTAATAGGAACGTAATGTCATTCGTGCTACGTCATTTAATGGCATCTCTTCTTTTCTTTTGTTTTCTTTTTGTTTTCTTTTTTTTTTCTTTTTTCTACATATTCCAGTCTAACGATCATCGATTAGTCATCGACTATAAATTACATCGTTTGCTACGTTTTAAATGTATTATTGTAAGTATTTTGCAGATTAGAAAATGTAACGCAATATGTCGCAACTTTCTATCGATTTAATGTTATCATCTCTCTTTCTTTTTTTCTTTTTTTTTTTTTTTTTTTTTCTTTTTTTTTTTTTCATTGGTCAATCGAATTCACCTAAAGAAAGAGATGATACAAAAATGAGTAGAAAAACTTGTATAGATATTTTTTAATGATTTTTCAATTGATTTCGATCGATTCTCGATCGCCATAAACGAAAAATCTTGTTAGATTGATTTATTATCATCATTATTATTATTATTATTATTACTGTTATCGTTGTCCTCGTAACTATTATTATTATTATTATTATTATTATTATTTTATCTTGTTCAAAAATTCGATCCCGATATAATCCAATTTTATTTCTTTTTTTAAATTATATTTTTAATCCAATTTTAATTATATTATTATTATCTTGTAATATATATATATATATATATATGTTTATTTAATTTTGATTCATTCGTGATATTATATAATTAACGATCATGTAATATTAATAAAGTTTATAGAAGTATAAACAGAATCAAAACTTTTTTTTATATTAATTTACAATTATTAAAGATTAATTATACCGTTCTACTTCTTCTCCTTCTTCTTCCTTTCTTTTTTTCGTTTTCAGATTACAAGACTACAAATTTGATTTTTATGAATTAAATTTGCCAAGCAATTAACGGGATTTTCTTAAGAGGATTAATTTTATTCGATTATACGAATAATAACGTACGAGAACTTTTGACCCACCTGCTGCTGTCTAAGCCTTCCTCCAATATATTTCTCTCGTTTTTTATTTCCTTTTTTCTCTGTTTTTTTTTTCTTCTTTTTTTTCTTTTTTTTTAATCGTCGACTTGGCTATTTTTTTTTCCTTCTTTTTTTTTTTTTTTCTTTTTCCTTCACGAAAAGAACACGACGCAATGTGATACGAATTTAAAATATATACGAGAGACTATCGTCGTCAGAGTCTCACGAATGTTTTTGCATAGCAAACGTGATTTTTATGTCTCGCATTCCGAGCATTTGCGTTCTCGCGAGATAACAGAGGACATAAGTATATGTTTGTAACTGTAGATTGACTTCTACGTATGTATATATATATATATATATATGTATATAATATATATATATATATATATATATATATATATATATATATGCTTGATGTTTTTAGATAACAAGATATCATAAAATGTTATAAATCGAATTAATTTATTATTAAAGAGGAATTCTCTTTCTCTCTCTCTCTCTCTCTCTCTCTCTCTCTCTCTCTCTCTCTCTCTCACTCTGACTCTCTCTGTCTGTCTCTCTATTAGTATTTTTTTTATTAACATTAAATTTAAGCGAGTCCTTATTTTTTTCTTTTTCTTTTTCTTTGTTTTAATTCTTTAACTAATTTCACGTTCGTTTTTAATTAAATATAACGTCTCGATTATGTATATAAATCGAATTGACCAGATCGCACGAATTCGTTAATTTCATTGAAAATCAATTGAATTAAATTTATTATTATTATTGTTATTATTATTAATGTTATTTTCAATAAAAATTTTTGTCAATTCGTTAGATCGAATGAATTCATTTAACTTTCATATATTAATTTATATAATTATTTAATTACTATAGTTCATTAATTTTTAACTAACGTAATATTAATTTATATTCGTAGATTATTTTCCTGTTTCTTTTTTTCTTATTTTTTTCATTTTTTTTTCTTTCTTTTTTTTTATTCTTTTATTTTTTTATTTTTTTATTTTTTTATATAAAACGAAACTTTCAATGGGATTAGATCGATCGTAATTTTTTTCTTTTTTTTTTTTTTTTTTTTTGAGCTATGCTCGATACTCTCGGTTTTATCAATTTATTATTATTATTATTATTACTATTATTATCAATTGTTATTATTAATGATAATAATAACAGAACAGATTTTTCGTGTAATTGATCAAATAAAAAATGGAATAAAATTAGAAAAAGAAATCTATTAAATATCGAGGAAGATTTAAATGATTAGAATTAATTTTTAATGGATTATTATAATATAATATCATTTCGGATTATGTTAATGGATGATTAGAAAGAAATTGAATTTATTTGAACGCTTTTTATAATTTGATAAGAAATTTGACGTAATTTAGTGTAGAAATTAAATTCTTGGAGGGCACCAAAAAAAAAAAAAAAAAGAAGAAATTTATAATGGTATTACGTCAGAAAAGATTTATCATATTTGAGAGAGAGAGAGAGAGAGAGAGAGAGAGAGAGAGAAAGAGAACGTAATGTGTTGGCAAGGTCGTAAGAATACCTTGTAAACTAGTTATCAGATAACACTCTTATCTTAACCTCTTTCGGCAAATGGTATCTCAATGTTTACCAACACGAGGAACGATCAAAGTTTAACGAAACGATCTATCAGAATTTCCTCGATCCAACTTCCAAGTTAATTATAAGCTTTGTTTTTCTTATCTCGGGATCTCTCTCTCTCTCTGTCTATCTCTCTCTTTCTCTCTTTCTCTCTTTCTCTCTTTCTCTCTGTCTCTCTCTCTCTCTCTCTCTCTCTCTGTATATATATATACGTATATATAAGTGGAAACATAATAAATTTTTAATTGAATCTATGTCGATTAGATTACATCTGATTTTTGTATTTTTGTTTCTTTTTCTTTCTCGTTTCTTTTCTTTTTCTTTTTCTTTTTCTTTTTTTTTCTTATAATCAGCTGATGATCGATCAAGTTCTTTTCTGACGATCGACATAGTTTGTATTATTTATAATCACTTTTTATTTTTATTTTCCTTTTTTTCTTTTTTGTTTTCCTTTTTTTCTGTTCTTTTACTGTTTTTTCTTTTTCTTTTTTTTTTTTTTTTTTTTTTAATTAAACGTAAAATAATAATTGGTAACATTTAATTGTTTAGAAAAGAATAAATGGATTTTATTTCAGTAATTATTGTATCAGCTGTTCGAATGATATGTCGATTTTGAGATTGTTCTTGTGACGTTTGATAATTTTTTTCTTTTTTTCTTTTTTTCGAAAAATTGATTCTAACAATACCACTACAACTACTACTACTATTACTATTACTACTACTAATAATAATAATAATAATCGTTACGTGTAGATAATAAAAAATAAATTGATCTGATTTTATATATTTTTCGTATAATTTCAATTAATTAAATGTATCCATTTATTATTTCTATATTATTTTGATATAAATCTATTATGGTTAAATAATCAAGGTATAAAAAATAAAAAAAGATAAAACGAACGAATTGAAACACAATTTGGATCGTACGTAAGCGATTTGTAGGATAACGAAAGAAAGGAAAGATCGAGAATAGAAAGAAAGAAATCGATCGATGAATTTAGAAAATCGATCGAAATCATTCTTGAAAGCTTGATCATTCTAATTTCATATTTCAAAGGAAATAAATAGAAAGGTGGATGAATCTTTTTTTCGTAATTATTTAAAAAAAACATTTAAATAAATAAATAAATAAATAAATAAATGAATGAATAAATGAATGAGTAGAAAGAAAATTATAATTATTAATTATTTAAAAAATCGAAAAGAAAAAAAAATATATATATATATATAATTATTAATTATTTAAAAAAATCGAAAAGAAAAAAAAATATATATATATATATAATTATTAATAATTAAAAAAAATCATTCAACAAATTAAATCATTACATTTTACATTCGCTCTCACAAACACGCACACACACACATATATACACAAATACACAAACACACACACACACATACACACACAAACGAATTATTACGATCAACTTAAGATCCATTATCGTTTTAAATATTGACGGGATAATATTATGTTATTGTTAAAATTGTTGTTATTTTCGAAATTAAAATAATGATCGATAGAGGAGAAAAGGTGTGACGTAAGCGGCGAATATTCCGCGCGGAAAGTCAGATATAAGATTGGAGAATGCGGAAACATTTGGAAAGGAGTACAAAACGACTCCGTTGTTCTACGTGCCTCGAGGTATCGATGACGTTCCTTTCTTCGTGGGAGCGTACACAGTCTCTTTCTCTCGATTAGGCTAAATCTTTTTCGTACTTCAATCTTTGTCGATCGAATAAATCAATCGATCGATCGGATCGGTCGATGCTTTTCCTTTCTTTTTTTTTTTTTTTCTTCTTTTTCTTCCTTCGTCGATTCAATTGGCAAAATAATTTATCAAAATTAAATCATCAACAAATTCAACGATTAGTTCAATCATTTTTCTATTTATTATACCATTGGAATAATTGAAATAAAATTTTGTTTGTGATCTTGATCGATTATTCTTCTTCAAGATCCATCGATCGATCCTTTCCATATTTTTCTTTCCTTCACGCTTTTCTTTTTCTCGTTTCTCTTCTTCTTTTTTCCTTTTGTTTTTGTTTTGAATGCATTTGGTATTTTTTTTTTTTTTTTTTTTTTTTTTTTTTTTTTTATCGGAGGACAAATTTATTGTTTTTCTATTTGTTTCTTTCGGAAATATTAAGGGATTAAAGTTTGTCGAATGATCCTAATCGATTATTTCGTAGATCGATCGATCTTCTTTTTCTTTTTTTTTTTTTTTATTTTATTTATTCTCACAATTTTTGCGTAATAATTTTGAGGAGGATCTATTTTTCTTCTAAATTATTCTTCTTTTTTTCTTTTTTTTTCAAAAACGAAATGATCAAGGGCTTTCGAATGACATTGATCATGTTTTTATTTATTTATTTACTTTTTCTTTTTTTTTTTGAATTTTATTTTTCAAAACGTAAATAATAATAAAGATTTTCGAATGATTTCCAATTTGATCTATAGATCCTCGTCAATTCTATCATCTAATCGTCATCTAATTTAACGTTCAATTTACATTTCTTTTCTCTTTTTTTTTTTTCTCTCTCTCACTAATCACTAAATCATCATCGGTAAACATTCAAAGACGTATCTAAAAGTAGAATTAAAAAAATTTCGAATTCGATCGAGTGATCTATTACTATAGATCAATTAAACGATTACGCTGATATTTAATTTGCACTTTGTTCGTTTGTTTTCTTTTCTTTCTTTTTCTTTTTTTTTTTTTTTTTTTTTCTTAAACTAATATCCAAACAAACGTAAAAATATCCTAAGGACGAATTAGGATTTAGAATTTTTTTTTCTTTTTTTTTTTCTGGTCAAATTTCAATCGAGATCTATCCATAGATCCTTATCGATGTTTTAATTTTTCAATTTAAAAAACAAAAAGAAATAAAACAAAGAGAGAGAGAGAGAGAGAGAGAGAGAGAGACAGAGAAAGAGAGAAAGAAAGATTAAGATCTAACGAAGGATATTCTCGATGATCATGATCTAAGGATCGAAATGATTAGTATATAAGGATCGTATCGATTTCTTAAGCGTGTTCTCGTGCAAGTTCGTGACACGCCGTGAGAGGATCTCAATGTGAAGTTCGCAACACGATCGAGGGCGAATTCTTGGTTACTTTCACCGGGCAAATCCGAAGGACGGCGAGGCTCGTAAATCGGTAAACTATTTGTGGCTTGACGCCATTGTTACGGGCCCGATATCCCGCTTGAACGATCATCTGACATTTTAGTAGATTGGACGAGTTCGATCTCTATCTAATTTTATTTCGATCGATGAGCAATATAATAATATCATTTTGTTATATACGATTGAAAAATTTGATCGAATTATAATCATTCTTTACGATTTGTTTTTTGTTTTTTTTTTGTCTTTGTTTTTTTTTTCTTTCTTCAATTCTCTTTATTTTCTTTGCTGATTTTCGTAATTTTTCTTTTTTTTCTTTTTTTTTCTTTTTTCTTCTTCTTTTCTCTCTTTCTATTCTTTTTATCTTTCTTTTCTTCTTCTTCTTCTTCTTCTTCTTCTTCTTTGCTTTTTTGCCTTTTGTATTTTGAACTTTCGATTACAGATTTTTCATATTTACATTTTTCTTCCTGATCCTCGTATCTTTTTATTTTTATTTTTCTTTTTTTTTTCTTTTCTTTTTTTTACTTTCTTCAATGTTAAATATTTAATTACAAACGTTCCTTATTATTCTCCAATTAATTTCCATTTGTGAAAAATTTTCAAATTCCTTTCGTCTTATATTTTTTCCTTTTGCTTAATCAATTCAATTCAATTCAATTCAATTGAATTTAATTTAATTTAAACAAATTCCCCCGATAAGGTAAGAATTTAATTTTTATTATATCAATGATTATTTATACGAACAATTTAGATTTAATTTTACAATTGAAAGTGGTAGGTTCAGGCGTTCTCCCATCGTGATCAGTAAAGGGAGTAATTTCGATCCATCGAAATTATCTCGAAACAAACGTTGTTTGCTCTGTGATCCCTCTCTCTCTCTCTCTCTCTCTTCCTCCCTTCACTCTCTCTCTCTCTCTCTCTCTCTCTTCCTCCCTTCACTCTCTCTCTCTCTCTCTCTCTCTCTCTCGTCAATAATTTAATAACACGCTTGAGGCTTCGGTAATAATCGAATAATCGTATATATATATATATATATATATATATATATATATATATATATATATATATATATATGAGTATAATAATAATAATAATAATATATATATATATATATATGCGTATATGTGTGTGTGTGTGTGTGTGTGTTACATGTATATATAAAGGCGTAATGCTACAATCAAGTTGCTCGTTATTGTAAGCTACTAAAGCAGGGTAATATCGTTCGGGCTCGTTTTCTTAAATAGTTCCTTAATCAATGATCGTAATAATCATTTTTCTTTTTTTTTTTTTTTTTTTTTTTCCTTTTTATTTCTCTTTCATTCTTTGTTCGTTCGTTCGTTCGTTCGTTCGTTAGTTTGTTTTGTTTTGTTTTGTTATTTTTTTTAAAGCAAAGAAAACTCACCCTTGCACGTTTTAATATCCTCCGACCGGTGATAGTCTTCGATTCTATTCAGGCGACTAGTTTCATCTCGTTCTGTAATCATTAATAACAATTCTCTTTTTTTATTTTCCTTTTTTTTGGGGTTGTTTTTTTTTTTTTTTTTTTTTTTTTTTACATACAAATATCTATAAGATGAAAAGGATGAGGGGGGGGGCCAGGGAGGGGAGAAAAGAGAAAATGTAGAAGCGAGATGAAAACGATTGGTTTTTTTCTTTTTTTTTTGTCATTAAATATTCAATCATTCTTTTAATAATTCACAATAATACTTCGCTATGCTTCGTTCTATTTATTTTTTGTTTCCTTCTTTTCTTTTTCTTTTTTTTTTTTTTTTTTTTTTTTTTTTTTTAATACATTAGCCGTATGCTTTTAATCAAATTCGTATAAATTTATCTATTCCATTTATTTATTTATTTATTTATTTATTTATTATTATTACTATTATTTTTATATTAATTTTTTTTAACATTTATTCATTCAATTAATTCTTATTAATTCAAAAATCATCGTTCACATTTTAAATATGACATGTAAGTTGAGAAAAGTTTTTTCTTCCTTTTTCCTTTTTTTTTTCTTTTAAATCGATTGTTTTCAAGAAAAAAATTTAATCGTATAAAAAGAGAATAATCATTATGTAAACAAACTTTCAACGACGACGAATGCGTTTATCCATGAATAGAAATTAATAAATTTCATTGTTGGAAATCGTAGCCGAGAATTTAACTCTCGGTTCATGTCGGGAGGCATTTAACAAAGAGTATCAATTAAAAAAAAAAAAAAAAAAAAAAGAAAAAGAAAAAAAGAAGAAAAAAAAAGAAGAAAAGAGAAAAAAATCGCGCACGTGTGCGTGTATGTGTGTACGTGTGTACATATGTGTGTACGTGTGTATGTAAGTGTGTGTGTGTGTGTGTATGTGCGTATGTACGTACATCCTCGCTAAGTGACGTTTCAATTAAGAAAAATGAATCTATGACGGTGTAAAACGACGTTTGTCAAAGGACAAAGCAAAAATACGGAAGAGTATAGTAAATAGAAGAAACGTGTTTTTAAATAATAGCGATAATGAATCAAGGAAACCATTTTGATCCTATTGTTAATAGACACAGCTGCACTGTTGACTCCATTTGACCTGTCTTTATTAAACATTCAATATAAACTTGCATATAGTATACTTCTTCATACCCTATCATAACTTATTACTCTATCTAAATGTTTCTAAGCTTTTTCTTCTCATTTCTTTTCTCTCTCTCTCTCTCTCTCTCTCTCTCTCTCTCTCTCTCTTTCTCTCTCTATTCTTTATCCTTTTCCATTTACGATATTAACGTTACTCTTTTCGTCGTTTCTTATTTTTGTTTTGTTTTTTTTTATATTTTCCATTTCTTTTCTTTTTTTTCTTTTTTCTTTTTTTATTTTTTGATCGCTTATGTCAATTGGAAATATTTTTCTTTCTTTTATTTTTCTTTTTTTTTTTCTATGTTGTTTCATTGAAAGATTCGTTCGTTCCTTTTTTTTTCTTTTTATTTTATTTTTTTTTAAGATACCGAACACGTGTACGATCATTCAATTAGAAAATTAATTAATAGAAATGCGTGAATGCCTTCAATTGATGTGTGTGCGTGCATACTTGCGTACATATATACATATTTTAAAATAGAATTTTTATAAATTACTTTCGAATGAAAGATTTTCATATTTTCTTTAAGAAAAAAATTATTTATTTATTTATTTATTTATTACAAAAAAAGAAAATTACTTATTCGAAATTCTGCAGTCTTTCTTCTCTTTCTTTTTCTTTCTTTCTTTCTTTCTTTCTTTCTTTTTTTTTTTTTTTTTACTTTTTTAAATAATCGATTTATTCAAATGAATGAAATTTTTTTCTTCTTTTTAATGCCTTCATCATACTGTTATAGAAATTTAAAAATAATATTTGAGAAGAACGAAAGAACAAACGTGTGTGTGTGTATGTATATATATTGTGTATATATATACATTATATAAAAAAAAAAAAAAAAAAAACAATTTTAAAATAGGATTATAACGATCAAAGCATTAGAAAACATTAGGGTGAGGTTTTTTTTCTTTTTTTTTTTTTTTTTTAGAAATCTATATCGGAATACATTTGTTTTTGCCGTCGAGTCCCTACGTGAGTCCCTCCCCCCTAGATGGATAAAAGAAAGCCGACGGCGTGTGTTCGTAGGACTAAAAATACTTTCAACTCTGCATTGGGAGATTCATTTTTTTCCTTTCTTTTTTTTTTTTGTACTTTTTTTTCCCCTTTTTTTTTTTTTTTTTTCTTCTTTTTAAAAACCTTTCCAAGTACAGCAGAATTATTCTCCAAATGTAAAATATCCGCAAATTCTAGGAGAAAATATCCGATTGTAAATAAAAAGAATAAATAAATAAAAAAAAAAAAAAAAGAAAAAAAAAAATAGAAAAACTATTAAGCTTATTATTTAGTAATAATAAAAACAAGAAAAATTTATGAATGAATATTATTAATTACGATATCATTAAAATTGGCCGTTCGATTGATTAATTAATAAAAAATGATATTTAATATAAATCACATGAATATAAATCGTTCTGTTTTGTTTGCTTTTGTTTAATTATTAGATCAAAAAAAAAAAAAAAAAAACAAAAAAAGAATAAAAAAAATAATAAAAATAAAAAAAAAGAAAAGAAAATTGTTAGAAAAAATGTCAATGAATGTAAGGAAAAAGAAGGAATTATTTCTCTCCCTCTCTCTCTCTCTCTCTCTCTCTCTCTCTCTCTCTCTCTCTCTCTCTCTGTTTGGCCTTTCCTTTCTTTCTTTTTTTTATTATCTAATGTATCTAAATAATTATTCTATCAACAAATTAAATCCTTCGTTTTCATTCTGATTAATTAATCGTGACATGTTGAAATGATTACAACAGGGCCGTCGTAAACATTGACCCCTTTTGGATTATTCCATTTCGAAGAAATGAGAGTAGAGTTACAAGAAGTAAGATTACATTGCAGATACAAAACTCGATTACCTTGTTAGTGTCACCTATCTCAAATTTACGTATGTAAGTTGCTTCCATTGTAAGTCGAATCTAATCCTGTTATCATATGGTTACTATAAATATCTAGTCCTTGTTTAGAAACGTAACTTTTTTTTCTTTTTTCTTTTTTCTTTATTTTTCTTATAGCATTCGATTACTTTTTTTCTTTTTTTTTTTCTTTTTTTCTTTTTTTTTTTTAGATTGACATTAAAATTTCGACACAAGATTATTCATCAATTTAATAATATTTTCTTTGTCTGCCTGTCACTGTCTGTATACGTGTGTGTGTGTGTGTGTATGTGTGGGTTGTGTCCATTATATTTATTTTTTATTTGTTTGTTTGTTTGTTTATTCAGTTTATATTTTAATAATTATAAGATTGCATCAATAAATAATATTATAATTTGGAATTTTATATTTGATTATTTTCCATTGAAAAGTTTCAATATTTTAATCAATGATTAATTTTATTATTATTATTATTATTTTTTTTTTTTTTTTTTTTTTTCGTCGTGTTTATATCGTTTATTTTAATTGTATTATTTTTCTTTTTCTTTCATTTTTCTCCTTTTTTTTTTTGTTTTCCTCCATTTTTTTTCCTTTTCTTTAAAAAGTTACAATTAAGATCTCTAATAATATCAAACATTTATATTTACAATATTTTATTTTCAATCAATCGTCTTTTATATTTATGCTAATTGCAGTTTTACCGTTATTATTATTATTATTATTTTTTTTTTTTTTTTTAATTACTCCAAAGTCGTGTCGATAAATAATATAAAAATTTTATCCTTTGTATCTAAATAAAAGGACGATCATTTTTATATTCCAATACTAATAATACGTTTATCGAGTATGTTTGAAAAATGTAATAATAATTTTTTCAATATGCAAAAAAGAAAAATTAACGATGATAATAATGAACAATATATAAATATAAAAACAAGTATAAAAATATGAAAATGAAAATAAAAAATGAAACAATAATAACAATAATAACAACAACAACAACAACAACAATAATAATAATAATAATAATAATAATAATAATAATAATAATAATACGAAATAATAGAGTAGAATTTCATTGGGAAATTGTATGAAAAATAATAATTATATATGAAAGAAAAATTTAAAGAGGAAACGAGAATTGGGAAGTAGGAGGAGAAACGAGTGTCGTCGTGCTCTCTTGGATGTTAAGAAAAAAGGAGAAAGAGAGAGAGAGAGAGAGAGAGAGAGAGAG
>NC_060970.1:3488778-3498778 GCF_910589235.1 Vespa crabro | reverse complement strand
CCAGCTTAGATAAACTGATCGCGGGAGATTTGAATGGAAGTTCTATACGTGTAAGAGAGACAGATATATATATATATATATATATATATATATATATATATATATATATAGAGAGAGAGAGAGAGAGAGAGAGAGAGAGAAAGAGGAGAAAATAAGGAGAGCATGCAATACTAAGATGCATCCGATGAATGAATTAATTGTACTTTCCGTGTATCATACTATTTGCACACTCTTTTATTTTCATCATCTTTCTATCTTTATCTCTCTCTCTCTCTCTCTCTCTCTCTCTCTCTCTCTCTCTCTCTCTCTCTGACGCCAAGACGTCGTTAACACGGTCTGTCGCGCGAAAACGAATCGCGATATCTTACGAGGCCGTTCCTATTCTTCCTCGAGTGTAAATCCTGGAGAAAGTTAGCGTTCATTTAGTGAAAAAGAAAAAAGAAGGGAAAAAAAAGGATAAAGAGCACGAAAAAAAAAAAAAAAAAATTGCATTCGGTGAAAATCTTCTTCCTCGTTCGTGGTTTAGTAAATTCTCTCTCTCTCTCTCTCTCTCTCTCTATATATATATATATATATATCTCTTTCTCTCTCTCTCTGACTTTTTTCTTTTTCTTTTTCTGTGCTTTTTTATTTCTCTTCTTTTCTTTTCTTTTCTCCTGCCAAATTTTCTCTACAATTTTCCTCGCAATCTTTCTAACACGTTTCCCCTTTTCTTTTTCTGCTTGTTTTCTTCTTCTTCTTCTTCTTGTTTTTTTTTTTTTCTTTTTCTTTTTCTTTCACGTTTTTTTTCTTTTCTTTCTTTTCTTTCTTTTCTTTCTCGTTTCTCTCTTACCCTTTTTTTCTTTTCACTCGTACAAATAATACTTACCAATGGATATTTTCTAATGGTAAAGTTGACAATGAAGTTTGTCGAAATTAATACACATCGATGAATAATATCTTTTTTTTGTTTTTTTTTTTTTTTTTCCCTCTCACCCTTCATTATTCATCCTACATCACAACGATTTAAGATTAACAATTGAATTATTAACTCGAATGATAAATATTAACGTTTTTATATATAAATATATTTATAAAAAGGTTAATAACTATAATTATTTCATTAATAATAAAACGAACGAATATTTTTATGACGCGACGAATAATTGATTTCATTAACTGATTGAAGGTAGAAAGAAAAGGAAAAGAAAGAAAAAACAAAAAAAAAAAAAAGAAAATAACAACAACAAAAAGAAAGAAAGAAAGCAAAAAAAAGAACAAGGAAATGAAGATTGAAAAAATTTTGGAGTGGATCGGGGGAAAGGGACGCGGGGAAGGAAAAATAATGAAAGAAAAAGTATTTGAATGAATTCGTTCTTAATTAAGAGAGACTTTCGATCGTACGCTTTGGATTGAAAACAACGATGAAAAGAAAGAAAGAAAGAAAAAAAAAGAAAAAAAGAAAAAAAGAAAGAAAAGAAAGAATTGTACGTGTCATTTATGAAATTTCGATCGATCGATTTTAAATGATCTATATCGATGATTTTATTTTCAAGATCTTTATAATAGGAAGGTATTGCGAATATGGACAAACAAACAAACAAACAAAAAAAAAAAAAAAAGAAAAAGAAAAAGAAACAATCTATTCTATCTCGAATAAAAACGAAGGAAACGAAAGGAAGTAGTAGAGTGGGAAGAAAGTACGAAGGGGCGAAAGAAAAATAATAAAAAAAAAAAAAGAAAAAAAGAGAAAAAAAAAGAAAATAATAATAATAATAAAAAAAAAAGAAAGAAGAAGAAAAAAGAAAAAGAAATGAGTTGGCTGAGGGATCGGCAAATACTTAAAGGCAGGTGTAAGCCGTCCATGATGCCCAGCTGCCTCTGTTAACTATAACTATACCATACGTATACACCCTTCGTGAAGCCCTTCGTCCTTTTACTACTACTATCCTTACGAGTTCGAAAAAAATGAAATAAAATTCAAACGTAAAAAAGAAAAGAAAAAAAGGAAAAAATGAAGAAGGAAAGAAAAAACGATGAAACGAAGAAGAAGGAGAAAAATATTGCGAGCGAACGAGCAACAGCTGCCGTCTCGATCTACCGTGGGTGGTATGTGTATAATGATCCAATGCATTTCTCAAGGTCATCATGGTTCTTTCTCTTTTATAAAGACGACACTATGTTAAGTCTCGAATCAACGTCCGGTCTTAATAATCGCTTATAAGGGTTATATCTTATTATTACGTTTTTCTCCAGATGCTGTCTGGAATACTTTATTATAAAAATCTTCACTCTGTTATTATTGTCATTGTTGTCATTGTTGTTATTGTTGTTATTGTTATTTTATATATATATATATATATATATATATATATATATATATATATATATATATATATATATATATATATATATATATGGATTTTTATACACTTTCACATCGAAGATTTTGATATTAATTATCAATGTTTTTCTTTTTTGTTCTTTTTCTTCCTTTTCTTTTTTTTTTCTTCATGAAATTTCATTCGAGAAATTTGAATCTCAACGAATCGGTGATAAAAATTAGAAAAGAAAAAAAAAAAAAAAGAACAAAAGAAAAAATATAGAAAAAAGAATTTCGTAATTTCGTAATTTCGTAATTTCGTAATTTCGCAATTTCGTAAATCGAAATCTTTATTTTAAACGTTCTAATATAAAATCGAATGAAGATCATTTATCATCGGTATAGATCATTTAAAATCCGATAAAAAGATTCATTCATTTTAATTCTCAATAATCTAATAATAATAATAATAATAATAATAATAATAATAATAATAATAATAATAATAATAATAATAATAATAATAATAATCATCATCATCATCATCCTTTAATATTAATAATAATTCCAATAAATAATCTAATAATAATAATAATAATAATAATAATAGTTCTCTAATATTCGATATCAAAAAAGATCAAATAATCTTATTTAACTACCGAAAACGATTTATTGATCGAACGAACGAACAAACGAACGAACGAACGAACGAACGAACGATCAATCGATCGATCGTGATTTCGAGATGGATCGCGGACCGAAAAGTAGGACGATTCAATTTCGATTTTGAAATATAAATCCTCAAAAGATCGATCTATCGTTCTATCGATCGTTTAACGAGACTGTCCTCGTTTCGCAAATGAATCTCTCTCTCTCTCTCTCTCTCTCTCTCCCTCCCTCCCTCCCTCCCTCTCTCTCTCTCTCTCTTATTACACAAATCATTGATTACTATTTTCTTTTTGCAAAGAAGAAAAGATTTTCCGTTATTCTTCGAACTAGCAGTAATACTCGAAGAAGAAGAAGAAGAAGAAGAAGAAGAAGAAGAAAGAAAGAAGAAGAAAGATAAAGATAGAAGAAGATAGAAAGAAGAAAGATAAAGTTAGAAGAAGATAGAAAGAAGAAAGATGAAGTTAGAAGAAGAAGACGAAGAAGAAGACGAAGACGAAGAAGAAGACGAAGAGGAATATCATAAAGCATGGTTTTCCTTCAAAGTCACAAGGAATCTAATCTTGCTTAGGATTGACCTAACGGAATGAGAACGATTCCTTTGAAACCGGTTTGTTTGTATTTATATAGACACATATGTTAGACTATCAAGCCAAATTTGTTGTCTAGACGATCGATCGCCAAGATGAGATCCCTACGATAGATCCTATCAAGTTCTACTTGATCTAAATCTAATATTATTAATTCGCATTTTCTTAATCTAAGAAAAATTATTATCATTATCATTATCATTATCATCATCATCATTATTATTATTATTATTATTATTATTATTATTATTATTATTATTATTATTATTATTATCTTTCTTTTTTCCTTTTCTTTTCTTTATTTATCATCGTTTTTCAATTCTAATATTATAATATAATCATTATAATTAATATCTAAGTGAAATGATCGGATTAATAAGATCTTAAGATAAATCTAACTAATTGGAGATCTATAGGATCCATTCGATGATCTATTATGAAAATTTTTTGTTTATCTGTCTTTTTCTTTTCTTTTTCTTCTTCCTCATCTTTCTTTTTTACTTTTCTCTTTTTTTTCTTTTTTTTTTTTTTTTAAATCCTAATTGTCGATTTATATAAACACATACATATAAAATATAACGAACACATTAATATGTTATATAAACGCGTGCGCAATTAATTGTCCAGTCGATCGATCGCGAAGTAGATCCTACGAGATCTCTATAAATCTAATCGATACTTTTATGTAACATTTTTTTTATTTCTTTTTTATTTTTTTTTTCTTTTTTTTTTTTTCATTTCGTTATTCCTTTAAATCTTCTTTCTTTCATTGTTTTTTCTTTTCCTCTTCTTTCTTTCTTTCTTTTTTTTTTTTTTTTTTTAATTTTTTAATTTCTATCATCATTACATACCGTTTCGTCGGTCCAAGTTAGAATTTAGATCCTTTCAATTGTTTCTCCCCTTCTATTTTCTAATTCACTGTTCGCCGGATGTTACAACTTTTAATTAATTAATGACTTTCGATGATGCAATTGCACGTTCTTCTTTCTTTTTATTTATTTACGTTTTTTTTTTTTCTTTTCTATTTTCTTTTCTCTCTCTCTCTCTCTTTTATTTTTCTTTTTTTTTTCGTTAAATCAATCCCCTGAATCTATTTAATTATACTGTTTTCGATAAAATTGTCCTTCAATGTTTTCTTGATATTTCTTCTTTTAAGATAGAGAGAGAAAGAGAGAGAGAGAGAGAGAGAGAGAGAGAGAGAGAGAGGAAAAGAAAATCAAAAAGAAAAAAAAGAAAGAAGAATTTTTAAGTCCCGTTCGTGTAATATAATATTTGAACACTGAAATTATAGATCACTGAAATTTTTCGAAAAAAATTTATTATTATTATTATTATTATTATTATTATTATTATTATTGTTATTATTATTATTATTTTTGTTTTTCTTTTTTTGTTCCTTCTTTTTTAATTTTTGATAATGAAATCTAATGACAATTACAGACGATTTTTTGTTGCACTGCTCGAGTGATAAATTTTTTCAAATATTACTCGTTCATTTGTCGTAAGAGAAGAATAAATCTTTGTAAACAAAAATTAAACGTAAAAAATTTTTATTACGATCGTAAGAAATGTGATGATCAAAAAAAAAAAAGAAAAAAAAAAAAATAAAAGAAAAAGATTTTTCTTCGCGTCTTATTCGAAATAAAAATAATTTCTAACAAAGTTAAATAATAATAAATCTAATATTATTTTTACGAAATCTCTTTTCAACTTCGAATTAACATCGAATTCGTTCGATCGACGAATTATAATTATTTATCGACAATACGATGAACGATACGAACGAAAATAAAATTAATACTTGCAAAACGTTACAACTATATCTAATGCATCCAATAATTATTAAATGCATGTATAATTTTAATATAAACGTTCTTTCAAAATTTTCTTATATCACTTATTTCTCCTTCCTTCTTTTTTTCTTATCTTTCTTCTTTTTGTTTTTTTTTTTTCGAATTAATAAAAAAATTAATAAATTATTATTACAAGTTTAAAGGACAAGATAAAATTTCCAAACGTAAACGCTTAAGATCACAATTGAAAATAAATTTCCTTTCAAATTTTTCCTTCACCCACTACCCCTTCACCCCCACTCCTCCCCACTACCAGCCACCCCCGAACAAAAGATATCTCCTATAACTTTCCACTCACCCCCGAACTTTCATACGACACTTCTTTATTATCTTATTATTTATTTAATTATTTATTCTTTTATATATATATATATATTTTTTTTTTTCATCGATTAATAAATCATTATCACGATTAAATGTAATTATCTAAGTACAATGATTATAGGCGTAGATTGTAGAAATGTTTCTCTTTTTCTTTTTCCCTCCGAACAAAAAAAGTTACTTCCTCGGAACATTCAAGCCACTTTCTTTTCTTTTTTTTTTATTTTTTTTTATATATATATATATCAATAAATTATTATTATCGTTAATAATAAAAACAATATATATATATATATATATATATATATCCTTCTCTATCTCTCTCTCTCTCTCTATTTCTTGATATAATAATAATAATAAAAATAAAAATAAAAATAAAAACATAAAAAAGAAAAAATAATAATAATAATATTAATAATAATGACGACGACGACGACGATGATAAGAAATTTTTGTTAATTGATAAACCGAAGATGTAAAAGAAAAACGTACGAACGTTTAGTCTCGAGTGCCGAGCAAAGACTGGCGAACGACTTTCCGATTCTCCGGCTGGGACCATCACTGGCATCCCTTTCCACCAATGACGTCTCTTCCTTCCCAATATCTCCTCTCTCTTTCTCTCTCTCTCTCTCTCTCTCTCTCTATCATACACGCAAGGATACACATACGGATACATATACGGATATATACACACACGGATAATATACACGTATATATATACACATTCTCTCTCTCTTGCTCTCTCTTGCTCTCTCTTGCTCTCTCTCTCTCTCTCTCTCTCTCTTTGTCTCTCTTAGTATTTCTCTGTCTCTATATCCGTCTTTCTTTATTCGTGGTAAAGCTAAGGTACATTTACTACGTTCGGTAAGATAAGCTACCTTCGTGTTAACTCGATATGATCGTACGATCGGTTCATAAATACATATGTATATATGTATATACATATATATATATATATATATATATATATATATATATATGTAAGTAAATATATGTTAATCTGTATCTAATAAATTTCTATGGAATTGTGAGATAGTCTACGCCTTTGGTTAAGATTAAATGCCGATTTTGTAATCGTCTGCTTTTATACGATTGCCTTTTCGTTGGCTTCGTTTGCTCTCGGTTGCTTCGTTTGTTCGTTCACTCGATCGTTAGATCATATAGATCTAAGTAGATCTATCTCATGATGTAATTTCAGGGCTGGGCCCTTTTTCCTTCTAAAATCTTACTTTTACTTCTTCCTCTTCTTCTTCCTCTTCTTCTTCTTTTTCTTCATCTTCGTTTTTTTCTTTTTTTGATTTATTTTTGTCTGTTCCTTTCTCTCTCCCTCTCTCTCTCTCTCTCTCTCTCTTTTTTTGGTTTTTGTTTTCATCTCTCATTTTTTCCCTCTTATTTCTTCTTTTTTTTTTTTTTTTTTTTTTTTTTTTTTCTATATTACGATACACAAGGATCTTCGTGATAATCGACAATAGATCTGATTTATTTCGATCGATTATATCTCCTCGTTTGATTTGTCTTTCTTTTTTTTTACTCTTTCCTTTTTTCTTTTTTTTTTTTTTTTTTACTTTTTACTCATTTATGTATTTTTCTTTTTTTTTTTTTTTTTTTTTTTTAATTTATCTCTCCCTTTTAATTCGTACACCACCGACCGATGTATTTCTCTTCGATTTTTGTTTGTTCTTTTTTTTTTTTTTGTTTGTTTTTTGATACGAGATCCAATGTTCCTTCAATAAAATGGACGACGATCGATAGACAGATATTTAGGAAAGCTGGGGGTGGGGGGTGGGTTGAGGGAAAAATTATTGCCTACGAAAGAACGAGACGAATCGATCGACAATTAATTCTAAGTTAATAAATAATTCTAATATTCGTACGATTAAAATGAATATTTTGAAAGTCGAAGAAAAGAGAAGAAAAGGGGGAAAATAAAAAGAGAAAAGAAAAGAAAAGAAAAGAAAACAAAAAAAAAAAGAAAAATAAAAATAAAAGATAAAATCTGATCCAAGGAAAGGCAAATCAAAAGAACGATATCGGATAGCTCTTGTCAATTAAATTTTATGATAGTCTTGATGAAAAAAAAAAAAAAAAACAAAAAAACAAAAAAACAAAAAGAAAAGAAAAGAAAAGAAAAATAATGGGACGATAAGAGAGGTGGAAGGAAATTTTTGCTTTTTGTTTTCTTTCTTTTTTTTTTTTTCGTTTCTCTACGAGTCAAATCGAATCGAATCGAATTGAATCGAATCTAATCGAATCTAATCGAATAGAATTTCGAGGAAGTCGATCGAAACATCAGAATTGAGAGTCACTGAACAAACGTTTCGCCATGAGACGGCGGGAGTCGAGTAGCTGGTAAAAAAGGAGTCAGCCTGCAGCCTTTGAGGGGTTCGAATTTCCTACAGTCGGCGAACGAACCATTTGGCTTTCTCATAAATACACACGGTACGCCGATGTAGATTTTATAAAAACATCATCACACGCCATCATCATCATCATCGTCGTCGTCATCATCATCATCATCATCATCATACTCATTGTCATCGAATACATATATATATATATATATATGTATGTATTCTCAAATATTGAATCGATCTTTGTTTCATCGTTAAATATTTTGTAACGCATTCGAAATCATTGTTCAATGATTGTTAATTGATTTTGAATCGTATAAAAAAAAAAAAAAAAAAAAAAAAAAAAAAAAAACAGAAAAAGAAAAACAAAAAAAACAAAAGAATCGATTGACTTTATTACATTTCAATTTTTATTATTTAACGCGAGTTAGTCCAAGTAAATGGAATGCTTTTGTAATTTTATCGTTGATCAATTTTATTTCATTGTATTTTACGAATTACTCGATTTAGTATAGTTTTGTTTATTATTTGAGACGATTGTATTTTTTTTTTTTTTGGTCTTTTTTTCTTGGGTTTTTCTTTCTTTTTTTTTTTTTTTTTTTCTTTTTCTTTTTCCACGTAGAAATCAGTCGACTTCATTCGACTTAATTGACCTTTTTTTTCTTTTTTTTTTTTTTTCATTAATATCGCGCGAAGAAAAATCATTTTTGAAAGATCAGAAATCAGCTGATTTCATTTGATTTGATTGTTCGACAAGTTTTTTCGTTTCTTTTTTTTTTTTTCTTTTTTTTTTTATTTCTTAACGATCATCAACGCGGAAGATTTGTCTTTTGACAGAAATCAGCTGATCCTTATTACATTCGATTGTTCGAAAAATTTCCTTTAAATTTTTTAATGATTATCAATATGAAGATTTTTGACAGGAATCAATTGATTTTATTGAATTCCATTATTATTGTTATTATTATTTTTTTTTTGTTTAATTTCCTCTTTCGTCATTATATTATTACGCTTTTATATTAATAATAATAATAATAATAATAATAATAATAATAATAATAATAATAATAATAATAATAATAATAATAATAATAATAATTCTTCCAAAGCTTATTGTCATTAATAATTTACACATAAAAGAGTATCTTAATGTCATTCATATCATTCGTTTATTATCAATAATAATTCGTCGTTGATAATTATTTCCTTTTTATTTTTTCTTCCTCGCTTTTTATGAATTTTCTTTTTCTTTCTTTCCTTTTTCTTTTTTTTCTTTTTTTTTTTTTTTTTTTGTTTTTAAATCGCCAAACATCGATCCACACGATAGAATTAAAATCATTGAAATTATTTGAATTATTGAAATAATTGAAATTATTTGAATTTTTATATGTATCGTCGTTCGTATTAAATTGAATTTCGACGTTTGATTCGATTCTTTAAATCTTAGGATTTTAGATTTTAGAATTATCTTCAGACCGTTTTGAAAAATTACATTTCGAGGCACGAACTATACCGCTAAATGCATTCACATGCATGTCGTGAGGAATGTCGCTCCGATATCCCGGACAATGACGAACGTGACGCCAATGGAAGATGTAGCCTCGTAAAGGCCGCGGACTCATTGTCGCTTTCGAACAATCCAATTGGTTTCGGCCGAATAACGGACAATTTTTGATCTCCTATCTCGAGAAAAAGAGAGAGAGAGAGAGAGAGGGGGGGGAGTGGGAGGGAGAGAGAGAGAGAGAGAGAGAGAGAATGAATTCTCTTGTAAAATCTAAAAAAAAAAATCTAAAATCGTTGGCCGTCCTTTTTTTATTCGTCTTCGGGGACAAGAAGGAAAGAAAGAAAGAAAAAAAAAAAAAAAAGAACCAAAGAGACGAAAAAACGAAAAAAGATCGAAATACAAAAAAGATGCTA
>NC_060970.1:3481278-3483778 GCF_910589235.1 Vespa crabro | reverse complement strand
TAGATAGACTAATAGATAGATAGATAAATAGATAAGATAGATAGTGAGAAACGTAAAGAGTGAATGAAACAGATAGATAAAAAGAGAACAAAGATATATATATATATATATATGTATAAAGAGAGAAAGAGAAAGAAATATAGAATGAGATAAATAGATAGATAAAGAGAAATATGAAGAGTGAGTGAGATAGATAGATCGAAAGAGAAAGAGAGAGAGAGAGAGAGAGAGAGAGAGAGATAGGGAGAGATATCTCGAAATGGAAGCCGATTAAAAGGATTGAAATAAGACCTTGAACATGGTCAGCCAATGTCCACACACGATGACTATTAAATTTTTATAATGTCGACTTTGGTCTATCGTAGTATTACGAGGATATTCCTCGTCTAGTCTTCCCTCTACATCCCCCAACCCCGCCCGCCCGCCCCTTTTCTTTAACGCGTCTCAACAATCCTCCGCCAATCCCCACCCACTGCCTCTCCCATCGATATCTGACGTAATCGAGAAAAGGTCGATTGCAAAATGAAATTAGTTAGTTAGTTAGCTAGTTACTTATTTATGACGATTCGGTGATGGAGGGGATGTGGTGGTAAGTGGGAGGTGGGAGTAATAAAAGAGGAAAAATGGGGGAGAGGAAATAAGATTAGCGATTAGAGAGGATCTTAGTTCTATGACGAATGTTATTTGTTAGCTTCTTTTAGATTTTCTTATCGTTAGAATGCTTCGTTGATATCGTTCGTTTGCTTTTTTTTCCCACCCACCCCCCGCGCCGCCTCTTCTTCCTTTGTTTTTTTTTTTTTCTTCTTTTTTTTTTTTTTCCTTTACTTTCCATTCTTTCTTTTTCTCCAATATTTACGATTAGTATTATAAATTGTCTGCGTGAAAAAATTATTGAAGGTTATATATATATATATATATATATATATATATATATATATATGTATGTATATAAATGATTAAACATTTATTTTAGATTCAAGGACGATCGATCTTTTTTGTTCGTTCGTTCATCCTCCTTTCTTAAACATCATATCTCTGTGTGTATGTGTGTGTGGGTGTGTGTGTGTGTGTGTGTGTATATATATATATATATATATATATATATAGATGAACGAACATATATCTATAGAAGAGTGTCAACAACGATATATATATATATATTTTTTTTTTTTATAAAGTACAAAATGCTTGAGGAAAAAGAAATATTTCTAGAAGATGATCAAAAAGTTCCTTTAGGTGAATTTTAAAAATCAATTATTTCATTTTCAAGGAACGAATGATTAAGTGATCACTCTTACGTACCAATGTTCTACTTGTTGTTTTATAATTTGATTGAAAAAAGAAAAAGAAAAAAGCTCCACGACAAAAAAGAAATATTAATTAAAAATAAATTAATGAAAAGTAAAGAGATTAGTAATCGATATATATTAAAAAAAAAAAAAAAAAAAAAAATCGAAGGAATTTTTGGCCGATCCTATAATTAAATACAAAGAGAAAGAAAAATATTTTGTTGAAAAAATAATAATATGAAAAGATATGATTAATTTTTAGAAAAATAATAATTATTCTTTCTTTTTTCTTCTTTTTTTTTCTTTTTTCTTTTTTTTTTTTTTTTTTTTAATTGTAACACAAACAGCATAACACACGTGGGATTTATTCATTATTATTTAATTTGAATAGGTCATTATTATTTTTCAATAATAATAACGTATTATTATTATTATTATTATTATTAATATATTTTTTTAATTTCAATTATTCTTAATTTTAATTATTACGAAAAGCTTTTTTAAATTATTTGCTCACCCAGAAAGAACCGTAGGCACTTTGATATTAAACAGAACTCACTTCTGTTTTTACACACAGAAGCCGGAAAACAAACGGACCCGATTGCGCAGGCTTCACTTTGGAATTCTTCAATGGCTCTTAATGGTTTCGTTCTAACACCCACCATTCTAACACCAAATACACACGGATATACGATTACATACGTATCATAAATATGATAAATAAATATCAAGCTTCGAGATATTATTATTATTATTTTTCAAATATTTTCAATGGTATTACGGTATACGTGAATCAGAACGATTTACAATATTGCAGAATAAATTTTTAATTTATTAGAAATCATTTAGAAATCATTTAGAAATCATTTTTTCTTTCCTTCATTCTCCGTATTTATATATACATATTTTATTATTTATTTATTTATAATATTTTATTGATAATATTTGGAAATGAATTTATTCATTTATATAGACAAATGATAGAATGTCTATGATTGTTAAATTTGATTTAAGCTATTTTTTTTTTCCTTTCATTACATTTTACAATATGTAATTTGTCTATTACATATTGTAAATTTTATATATATATATATATATATATATATATATATATATAATGTTTTGTTAATATTTCATCATTTTATTTAGCGTCGAGATATTATTAATTAAAAAAAAAATATATATATATATATATTATAATGTTACAAACA
>NC_060970.1:3471278-3476278 GCF_910589235.1 Vespa crabro | reverse complement strand
AATGATGATGATGATGATGATGATGATGATGATGGTGGTGGTGGTGGTGGTAGAGGTGGTGGCGGAGGTGGTGGTCTCTTTCTTCTACCTTTGACATCCTTACGTGGCAATGGTTTAGGCGGCAATACAGGTAAATCATTTCTTCTTAAATCGTTATTATCAACGTGATTGACAATAATAGGTTCAAGGTTATTGATCGTTATGGAACGTTGTTGATTAGTCACATTGATCCTATTAACGTGATTTCTCGCTGGTAATGGCGGTGGACTCTTTTCTCTTGGCGTTGGACGTGGCAAATGTTGTTGTTGCTGCTGTTGTTGTTGTTGTTGTTGTTGTTGTTGATGTTCATTCTCTTCCTCTAGATCTACATTATCCTCATTCACCACTTGTTCGACCATATCGGCATCGTCCTTGATTGGTCGAAAATGTGTCGTCGAGTCAGCCGCCAAATCAGCCGCATAAAACAAATCTGGTATAGATTCGTGTCCGTAACTTAATGGGGCATCTTGAAAGCTCAATGGTGGTTGTAAAGCTATGGTTTCTTCTATTAAAACGGTATTCGGTGCTACAACGGCTGTTATCCTTTCAACCTCGCCACGTGATTCAACGTGTGTAACCGCTTCCGAACTTGCAAGTCTACGTAATAAATAATCCGGTGGATGGCTGGATGATAATTCACGTTCAAATTGTTCGAACGAACATATCATCGTTTGTTGTTTCTGTTGTTGTTGTTGCTGTTGCTGTTGTAGTTGTTGCTGTTGCTGTTGTTGCTCGGATCCTGTCGAAGCCGTAGACGTTGTCGAAATCGTTGATACTCGATCAGAACTCGAAAATCTATCGACTACAGTTGACATAGAGCTACCTGTGTCATCTGACGTACTACCTTGCGTAGAACCACATTGGGATCTGGCGTCTAAATAAACCATAGCTTCCGGTGGTTCCTACGAAATACAAATAATCATTCGTATATTGAATTTATTAAAAAAAATATTATTATTCCATCGATCGATTCAATTATCAAATTTTTTAATAAAAATTTCTAGAAAAATTTCGCCGAATATCTTTATCTCATCCTTTCAATTTCGATCATAAGATTTAATGAAATAAAAAGAAAAAGTAAAGACCAGAAAGAAAAAAAAGAAACAAAACAAAAGAAAAGAAAAGAATTCTCTTTTAATTGAATAATATAATCGCAATTAAAAAAATTTTCGTCCTAATGTTTAGATTGTAATTTAAAGAGAAAGGAAAAAAAAAAAAAAAAAAAAAAAAAAAAAAGAAAAAAAAAATCTCGAATCTTAATCGAATTAAATTGTTTATAATGTTGCGATTAAAGTTTTTCCTTTGTTTTTTTGTTTTTCTTTTTTTCTTTCTTTCTTATTTTGAAATCAATCGATCGATCAAATATATTAAACATTGGTACAACCTGTTTCGATTTGACAGGATCCGGCGAGATACGTTTAGACGTTGTATCATTCGTTGAACCCTTGGACGATGATTCCTTAGAACTCACATTAATTATTTTAGTATCGCTTGTGATACCAATATTATTTAAAGATTTTTTAACAGGACTTGGATTAGCTTCGCCGTCAGCCAATCCACGTGTTTGTCTTAATTTTCTTGGTGGTACAGGGGGTGGAACAGGTGGTGGTAAAGACGGTAATTCCGGTGGTATTTTGTTCTTTCTATCACTGATAACACTTGTTGTTGTTATTGTCGTTGTTGTTGTTGTTGATGTTGTTGTTGTTAATCCTGTTGCTGTCGTAACAGCAGCAGCAACAGCAGCAGCAGCAGCAGCGGCAGCAGCAGCAGCAGCAGCGGCAGCAGCAGCAGCAGCTGCTGCCTTTCTCTCAGCACTTACGACTTCCGGTCTGAGTGCACCACGACACCTAACCATCAATCTGATCACTAATTGTGATTCCTTCAATCTTCTCACGCAATCAAGGCGAGTCATGTGTGTTACTGGTACACCGTCGATCGATAATACCTGAAAAGAATAAACAAACGCTTGTTACAATTATATCTTTAAAATTTTGATTTGATTTCTTTCTTTTTTTCTTTCTTTCTTTCTTTTTTTTCTTTTTTCTTTAAATTTCATTCTTCACTCATTCTTCATGTCGATCATTCAACGTACGGAACGATTCTAAATATAATTTATTTATTTATTTATTTATTTATTTATTATTTGTTTTCTTTTTGTTTTGAATCTATTAACTATCGAATCTTTTATTCGCGTATACTAGGTGACATTTTTAATTTTTACATAACGATAGATAGACTCTTTGTTTGTTCGTTTGTTTTGTTTTGTTTTTTTTTTTTTCAAATAGAATTTACATAGTTAACAGGTTAAAGTATCGATCGAACAAATTTTTCGAAAGATAATGAAGGATGAAAAAAAAAAATAAAGAAAGAAAAAAGAAAAAAAGAAAAGAAAAAGGGACAGTAGTATATCTCTTACCTCGTCACCCTCGCCCAAAATACCCCAAGAACATTTAGCCCTACTAGCTGGACTCTGTTCGGCACAACTCTGTACGAATAATCTTCTAACGCGTTCTGTAGTCTTATTACCACCTTCGAACTTCAATCCAAAGCCTAATCGTTCACCCGGTAACCTGTACACTTCGACTTCTTCTTCCAAATGACATTCCGCAACACCATTAACCAATTTTGTTGCTGTAGTCGATGCTGTAGTTGTTGCCGTTGTAATAGTCGTAGTCGTAGACGTCTTTGTTGTTGATGACAATGATGACGATGATGACGTTGGAGATAATGGCGTTGTTGCTGTTGTTGCTGTAGTCGACGTTGATAAATGTTCATCATCCCTTTTCCCATTACCGATCGATAATACCGTAACAAAATTTTCATTGGCCAATTGATTACCAACGCTAACCACCGTAACAAAATCCTCTTTAACCGAGCCCTTACCAACTTCCATTTCTTTCGTACGTTTTAATTTAATACATTCGAATTGTCATCGTCATTGTCGTTGTCATTACAATCGTCGTCATCGTCATTGTCATTGTTATCATTATTATTATCGGTATTGTCATCATTAACGTCATCATCATCGTCATCAACGTCGTCATCATTCAATCGTACGATGATCTTTCTGATCCGGAATGTTGGCCACTCCCTGAAAATAAAAGAAAGAAAGAAAGAAAGAAAAAAAAAAAAAAGAAAAAGAAATAAATTGGTACATCGTATAAATGTTGTTTTTAAACTAACTACAGCAGGTTACAACGTGATCCGATTACTTAAATCCCTTTAAACGGCAATTGTAATATAAATTCAATCGATGTATTCTATGGTATTTACATGGTATGCGATCAAACTAAGTGAACGGGGCATGATGATCGATCAATTGGGTTTTCATGTGAAATCACCGTTGTTTCGTTAACGTCGACGATAAAATATTACGATAGTTTCATTTCAATTATTTACTTTATATGTATTATATATCGTCGATATGTATTATATATTTTTTTTTCTTCCTTTTTTCTCTCTCTCTCTCTCTTTTTTTTTTTTTTCCTTTTTTTTTTGACTTCTTAAAAGTTAATTCTCAATTATACTTTATATCGATTTCTTTTTTTTTTATATAATTAAATTTTACATTGATTTATCACGATTAACTTTTAATTTACAGTTTAATCCGTGAACAATTTTAATTTTATAAATTCTACGATAATAATAATAATAATAATAATAATAATAATAATAATAATAATAAATGAAATAATAAAATTTTTATTATTAGCAACGACGATTAGAAGTAAAAAATATTGATTAATTTGAATATATACATAGATATTAATAATATATTAATTTGTATGTTATTATTATTATTATTATTATTATTATTATTATTATTATTATTGTTGTTGTTGTTGTTGTATTATTGTAAAATTAAAGAATCAGTTGGTATAAATAAATTTACAATTAGCAAGATAAATAAAATTAGAAGATGTTGTGATCAATTCGTATATTATTAGATATTGAAAAAAAAAAAAGCGATGTTTAGAACAAAGAAATTAAGCAATATTATCAAATAGATTAGAATTAAGAAAAAAAAAAAAAAAACAAAAAAAAAACAAAAAAAAGAAGTAATACGATTTATTTCCTACGTATCGAATATAATAAACTAATAATAAATCAATTCGTACATTATTATTTATTTCGTATTGTCGAGAAAAGAAAAAACCAAAAAAAAAAAAATAAAAAGAAAATAAAAAAGAAAGAAAAGAATAGGAACAAAAAAAAAAAGAAATTGAAATTATTTGATACGATGAAATATAGAATTTCGTAATTGTTGAATGATTCGAATAAAAAAAAAAAAAAAAAAAAGAAAGAAATAAAAAAAGTAAAAAAAAGAAAGAAGTAATAATCGATTAACTTGAATTTTGTAGTAATGTAAACGTACGTGTATAAATTTTAATCGTTTAGGGTAAACATTTCTAATACCGTATTCCATACTAACGATCAAAGAAACGTGTCACGTTGGATCAAGATTTTCTTAAGCTATCATTAGAGAATTTTAAAGGCAACGTGTCTGTTCGCCTGACCAAGTTCTTCTTCTTCTTTCTCTTCCTCTTCCTCTTCTTCTTCTTCGTCTTCGTTTTACTGAACGAGTTTTAAGTTCCTTTCTAATTCACTTCTAAGTATCTATTTCTTTGTCCTTCTCTCTCTCTCTCTCTCTCTCTCTATCTCTCTCTGTCTCTCTCATGGCAATTGTCTTCTCTTGAACGAATTTCTACTTGAGTACAAATTATTTACTTACTTAGAGTTACTTACTAACTTACTAACTTACTTACTAAACTCACTTGGTTACTTGCATTACCAAACGGAAATAAAGCAACATGGCAGCTATGTTTTAACGTAATAATAATTATGGTATCGCGTGTTCTAGGTATAAACGATCGTAAAATACGATTTACGATTTCTTAAGTACTTAAAATTATTGTTAGTGTTGGCGTTAGTTTTTATAGTTCTCTTTAACTTTCGATCAT
>NC_060970.1:3456278-3463778 GCF_910589235.1 Vespa crabro | reverse complement strand
ATTTACGAAAGAAAATGGCAATTAAGTATGAACTATTTCACTATTCGATGAACACGATCGTAATTCAGATTAGATTTCATTCAAATCGTAAAGCGCAAAATAATTTCGTAACTTTGTGAATACAATCGTCGTGCTCTTTTCTTTCTCTTTTCTTTTTTTTTTTTCCTTTTTCCTTTTTTCCTTTTTTTTTTCTTTTGTTTTTCTTCCTTTTACTTAATTCTTTTTTCTTTTTCTTTCTTTCCTTTTTTTTCTTTTTTTTTTTTTTTATTCTTTTTAAATTTCTTCTTTCTTTCTCTTTCTTATTTTGTTTCTTTTTTTTTCTTCTTCAACGTTAGATTCGTATTGCTATTCAATCGACATGGATCGTTCAAATTCCAACGCGGAAAAACTGGTTTTCTTCGTTGATTTCCTATTCATTTGAAAATGTGTGAAAATACCATGTATAGGGAAACATCTAAACGAAAGTATATGGGACAGTGTATTTAACTGTAATTCTCGTTCTAACATTTTTACGCTAATCGTTTGAAATTTTTAACGAGAAGAAAAGAAAAAAAAAAAGAAAAAGAAAAAGAAAAAAAATGGAAGTTCAATCTAATCTCATCTTTCTTCGTCTTTCTTTTTCTTTCTTTCCTGTTTCTTTTTTTTTTTTTTTTCTGTTTTTTCTCTTTTTCTTTCTTCTTTAATCTTTCGTCAAACAATTTTCGATAAGAAAGAAAGAAAAAAAAAAAAAAAAACAAAAGAAAAGAAAAAGAAATGAAAACGATAATTAATCGATCGTGCGAATTATTAAAAATAAATTCGTCATTAGAATATTTCTAATGTATACATTAGAAATTATATTCAATTATTTCGTCACATCATATTATTTTATTATAAATTAAATGTTTGTAGTGTAATTTAAAAGTATTTTTTTTTTTTTTTTAATAAAAATGTTCTTACCATAAATTAAAAGTACGTACTGATTAAATGTTTACGATTAAAAATATTCATTAGGAAATTCGAATTTATGACGATTAATAATAAAAATAAAAAAAGATTAATTTGTTTATCAGTTAAACGTTATAATGATTAAATAATAAATGCAGAAATTATAATTTCTAAAAACGTTAGAAATTATATTCTAAACATTATAATGTTATTTGTTAAATGTTATAATTATTAATTATAAAATAATTCTATTATATATTATATATTGAATATAATAAATATATAATGAAAATTGTGTCACATGTTTCTATTAGAAATTCAATGAGATTATTATTATCATGGTATAGATAAAAAATTTTTTAATTATAAACTACTTATTTATGATTAATAAAAATCCCTTGTAAAAAGAGTGATTTCAACGTTCCGATAATATAATAAAAATTTTGTTCATTTTAATATTCTTTACGATAAAGGAACGATCAATCGTAATCGATATAAATGATCATTTTAACAATCCTTTTTTTTTTTTTTTTTTTAAATATTCTAACACATACGCAAACACACACACACACACACACACACACTCACATAGATATACTAGTTTCGACACACATAGAGTTTACTAGTTTCGATCGATTGACAAAGTTTCAACGAAGCCATAGATTTATATCTTTAGCATCATTCTTAAGAGGATTAAACTTTACGTAGGATCTATTAATGCGTAATGGCAGATAACATTAGGAGAACTCACGTGTCTAATCTTTATATATCTATGTATACACACACACACACATATATATATATATATACACACATATACATATATATTATATATAAAAAAAAATATTTGCATATATATATATATATATATATATAAACAATATATAGATTTATATATATATGTATGTTCTCGAGGCTAGCAAGGCAACATCTCCAGATTTTACGATCGAGAGATCACACACATATATATATATATATATATATATATATATTTATATATATGTATATATATAAAATATATATGTATGTATGTACAAACACTTGATGGCTCCCATGGACCAAGACCTTTCACTTTCCAAGTATAATCCTTCGAATAACTCGAAAATATCTTTCCTCGTCGAAGGACGACGAAAGAACACGGATTGGAAAGTCTAGACACTTTCGACGAAGTTTTACCAGGTGAAAAAATTTATAGAGAAAAAGAGAGAGAGAGAGAGAGAGAGAGAGAGAGTGATAAAGTGAGAGACGAGTAGATCGATCTCTTCGATGGATCATCTTTTTTTTTTACTCATTAAAATTTAGATTATCATCTATGATATATGTAAAAGCGAATCGTAGATATATATATATATATATATATATATTGAATAATAATAATAATTATTATAATCGTTTGATTAAATTTTCGTCGTTCTAAAATGAAAGATATATGATTTGATAGGATTATCAATAAAAGTTAGACTTTATTGATAATCATTTTAAGATTTAATTTTGCAAAGAGAAAAAGAAAATATGCATTAAAAAAAATAACGAGAGAGAGAGAGAGAGAGAGAGAGAGAGAGGGAGAGAGAGAAATAAATCGATCTCATCGATAGATCACTTTTTACTCGTTAAAATTTCAATTAAGATATATAATGAATAACATAAGTGATGCGTATAATAATTGTTTGTTTAATTATAATTGTCTTATTAGAGAATAGAAAGAAATGCTTTTGGTAAAAGTTCGAACACATGTTAGAAATTTATGGTTAATATTTTTAGATGATGTTTTACAAAGAGAAACAAGTTTTATAGAAAATTTATAGAGAGAGAGAGAGAGAGAGAGAGAGAGAGAGAGAGAGAGAGAGAGAGAGAGATGGATAGATCGATCTCTTCGATGGATCCTTTTTCTTCTACTCGTTAAAATTTAGATTAAGATCTATGACATGTAAAAGTAAATGACTCGTAGATTTAGATCCTACGTATATTAATTAAATTTACTTTGTTAAAGATAGGAAAAAAAAAAATGTTTTGGTAAAAGTGTTAATACGAGTGAGATTTTACGGTAAATATTTTAATAATGATTGGTAATTTATGGTGGTTTGAAAATTAGAAAGTCCATTAGAGAAATTTATCTCTATTTGAAATTTAAGTTTATTTTTATGTATAAATATAAAATAAAAAAGTAAAGAAAAAAAAGAAAAAAAGAAAAAAGAGGAAAAAGAAAAGATAATAAAAAGAAAATAAAATAAATGATCTCTCTATCTCTTTCAATATCTTCGATCATTACATTCTTAAACAATAATGATCTATATTATTCGAAAAATAAATATTTTCATTATATATTCTAACGATTATTAAACAAAATGATAAAATAATTTTTCAATATCCTTCGATCATTCCTATTCATTAATATCTATCAATTTTAAATATAATAATAATAATAATAATAATAATAATAATAATAATAATAATAATAATGATCTATATTAATGATCTATGATTCGAATCATAGAAGAATATTATTAATAAATTTATAAAACTTTCACGAGTTTTTAAGATAAATAAATAAATGAAATGAAAAAATAAAAGAGAGAAAAATCCTTATATATATATTCGATCATTCGATAACAATGACGACGATTTATGATCCATACGATAAAGAGTAGATCGCTAAAAGAAAAAAAAAAAAAAAAAAAAACGAAGCTCTTCTACAAAACTTTTCCACTATTTTCTTTCTTTTTTTTTTCTTTTATGTTTCTAAAAAGTTTAAAAAGTAAAAGAAAAGAAAAGAAGAAAAAAACATTTGAGAAAAACAATAAAACGATCATTTCCATATTATCGATCGAATACCGTAATCTTCGATATCCAATGATCTACGATCAACATGTATGCAAATAAACTTGTGAAACTTTCGCATTATTCTATCTAATAAAAAAAAAAAAAAAAAATAGAAAAAAAATAAAAAATAAAAATGAAAAGAAAAAGAAAAAAAGAAAAAAAGAAAAGAAGAAACAAAGCAAAGATCATTCCGTATCCTCGATCATTAGCATTCCTCGATACAATACCAATTACATGAGAGAGATCTCGAGATCTATCATCGATCCGTACAATGTAAAATAATTTTCTTGCGAGTAAACCGATGAAATAAGAAAAGAAAAATTTTTCGATCGTGCGAACGATCGAACAAAATTATTACAAAAAAAAAGAAAAAGAAAAAACAAAACAAAACAAAAATAGAAAAATAGAAAGACAACAAACGAACAAAAGAAGAAAAAAAAAAAAGAAAAAGAAAAAAGAAAGAAAAGAAAAATCATCTTCTCTAATCACTTTCATAGTTCAACCTACCATTCACTCGTAAATCCTCGATCCAATGAAAAGATATATATATATATATATATATATATATACAACTTTTTCTTCGATCCAGTTATTAATCACTTTTTATCAATATTTCTCTTCTCTTTTAATTACCCTTCACTTTGAGTCGAATAAATAAAAAAGAGAAAAAAAAAGGAAAAAAATAAGAAAGGAAAAAAGGGAAGAAAACGAAAGAGAAAAAAAGAAGAAGAATATATATATATATATATATATATATATATATATATATATATATAAACAGTAAATAAAATCAAAACATAAGAAAAAAAATAGAAAATCCTTCGAACCAATGATAATACACAAATTTTAAAGGTCGACAATTTAAAAATAAATAAATAAATTATTCTAAGTAATAATTCCCCTCTCTCTCTGTCTCTCTCTCTCTCTCTCTCTCTCTCTCTCTCTGTCTCTCTCCCTATACATATATATATATATACATACATATATAAATTATAAATATTATAAAATATACATACATACGTATACATATATACATACATACATACATACATACATACATACATATATATATATATATATATATATGAAATGTGTATTTTGAAGAATCAAATGGAGATAGAGAGATAGAGAGAGATAGAGGGAAAAAAAAGAGAAAGAGTAGAGAGGACAAAAAAGAGACAAAATGGAGAGAGAAAGAAAGAGGAAGAGAGAGAAAGGAAGAGAGAGAGAGAACGAATAAAACGTAAGAGAGGACGCGTACCGTTCTCCAGTATGAAGCTCCGTTGGTTTACCGATCACGTGGCCTCGACACGCGGAAATCGATGGTTCGACGTGCATTCGGGACAACGCGTCGTGCCGGACTGCCGAGCTCTCGAGAGTGCCTTGTGACTTTCTTCCACACCGCACTACAGTGTGGATCGCCCCTTTGATTACAAACACCATCTCTCTCTCTCTCACTCTATCTATCTCTCATTCTCTCTCTCTCTCTCTCTCTCTCTCTCTCTTTCTCTTTCTCTCTATCTATCTATCTATCTATCTCACTCTATCTTCCTTTCTCTCTCTCTCTCTCTCTCTCTCTCTCCCTCTCTACCTCTCTCTTTTCTTTTGATCTAACTATCTTTCTCTCTTTGCCTCTCTCTATCTCCATCTCTCTTTCTCTCTCTCTCTCTCTCTCTTTCTCTCTGTTTCTGTTCTTTCGATCAAGCTGTCTCTTTCTGGCTGCTTCTCTCTCTCTCTCTCTCTCTCTCTCTCTCTCTCTCTCTCACTCTCTTTCTCTTGCTCCGTTCCTTCGATCTAGCTATTTCATTCTATCTTACTTAAGCTGTCCTTTCTAAGGTTCTTTTCTTTTTTTGATTTTTTTTTCTTTCTTTTTTTTTTTTCCTTAATTTCTTTAAACATTCTCCAAGGTCCAAGTGTTTTATAGTTTATTAACAATTCTTTTTCTTTTTTTTTTTTTCTTTATAATAATAATATAAATTTGATTAATCATTTGATATTATATATTTTTGAATTAATTCGATTATGTTATGTTAATAAACGTTCATTAAAATTCTTGTTCTCTCTCTCTCTCTCTCTCTCTCTCTCTCTCTCTCTTTCTCTTTCTCTCTATCTATCTATCTCTATTTCTCTTATTAATTATCCTTTTGAACTTACTTTTGTCCTTTCCAATTATAAACCTTTTCGTGGATATTCTTTATGATTTCAAATGTTAATAATTCATTAATCGATTTTCTATTTCGGTCTATATCGTTAACTGTATTCATTATCCTTAGTATTATCCGAGTTTAATTAATTAATTATCATTGGATTAATTCGAATTATGATTTAGGGTTTCATTCGTTTCACTTTATGCATCTCTTATTGCATTTCTATTTATATTTCTATTTATTTTCTATTCATACATACCCGTCTCCAAAATATTCGCGTTAATCTGAAACAATATTGCGGTCTAATATCCCCCGTCGCTTTTATTATTTATTTATTTATTTATTTATCTATTATTATTATTTATTTATTTATTTATTTTTACGTGGTCATTCTTTTACAAATGTAATCTATCTAATTTTCGTCAATTAATAGTCCTGCGGTTATTTAATTTGCGGTTTAACGAGTTTCAACGTACACATTTTCTTATTAAAGGATTACATTTTTCTTTCGTATTCTTATTTTCATTTCTTTTTCTTTTTTTCTTTTTCTTTCTTTCTTTTTTTTTCATCTTCTCCTTCTTCATCTAAACCTTATCGTTTAATTTTCATTTATATGAAAACGAAATTGTCGTTCCATTTCACGAGCAAATTTTATCTTCATTCATAATCAATAATAAGAATTATTTTTAAATAATAAACATTAAGATCGAAATGAAATTCTTCGAAAGAAAAACTTTTATCTCGATTAATTTTGTCATTACAGAAAAAGAAAAAAAAAAAAGAAAAAAAAAAGAAATCACAGGTAATTTTACTTTTTCTATTCGTTTTCTTTTTTGTCTTTTCTTTTTTTTTTTTTTTTTCTATCGAAATTATACGATATACGAATAATCGTGCTGATACAAAATCAAAATTAAAAGTCCAACAAAAAACCAAAAAAAAAAGAAAAAAGAAGAAGAACAATTTTGTTTTTTTTTTCTTTTTTTTTTTGGTTTTATTTTTTTTCATCGAAATGTTTTCTCACTTTAAACATTGTCATTTTCATTTAATTAAATTTCTGCGGGTGTATATATAAAAAAAAAAACAAAATTAAAAAATTACTTATATATATATATATATATATATATATATATATATATAAATAATTATATATATATATAATTATATATATATATATATATATATATATATATATATATACGACGATGATGATGACGATGATAATCTTGGATTTTGCGTGTCCTATATTATTCGCTGACTTTCCATAATGATTTCCTAGTCGATACGCCTATTACTTGTTCGCTTGATTCTTCTGCCTCGAGGAAGACACGCTCTTTCATATTTTCTCTTCCTCATTTTCTTTTTTTTTCTTTTCTTCTTGCTTTTTTTCTTTCTTTCTTTTTTTTTTGTTCTTGTTATTTATTACCTATCCACTCTATCATAGAAGCATATGATAAATGTACAATAAAGTAAAGTAAAGTAAATAAATAAATAAATAAATAAATGAATGAACGAACAAATATCTATAACTAAAATATTTGTGGGTTAACAATTTTTAACCAAAAGAAATGTGATTTGTTTTATGTTAATATAAAATTTTCGAAATGGG